>NC_073302.1:188967350-189267350 GCF_027595985.1 Sorex araneus | reverse complement strand
CTGCACTATATACGTTTCCCCAAGCACCACCAGGAGTGACGCCCAAACACAGAGTCAGAGTGTAAAACTGAGTATTGCTGGGCTTGGCCAAAGAAAAAATCCCATTGTGGCTAATTTTATTGTCATGGAGATGGAATCTCTTCCCTAAATTCCAGATATTCCTTTCAAATACCAATAAGGGAAGGAGGTTTAGTCAATGTATCTTCTAATTGTCATACATTACTTTCAACACCAAGAGGATCAGCCTGTATGTCTGGAAAAGAATGAACAGGAGTATGCTCATGCTAAATAAATAAATGAGAAGCATGTTCATGAGGGAGAATCGAGACAAAGTTGTGTCATTTTTAGCAAGCAACCCAGACCAAATTTTCTTATGTAGCACTGTCTTCCCATTGTTCATCGATTCGCTTGAGCAGGCACCAATAACATCTCCATTGTGAGACATCTTGTCATTGCTTTGGGCATATCAAATATGCCACGGGTAGCTTGCCAGGCTTTGCAGTGCAGGCGGGATGCTCTCGGTAGCTTGCCGGGCTCTCCGAGAGGAATGGAGAAATTGAACCTGGGTCGGCCACATGCAAGGCAAACCCCCTACCTGCTGTGCTATCACTCCAGTCCGTTTTCCAGTCCATATCCAACAAATGTTTCTGAAAGTCCAGGTCTGCTTCTTTTGGGGCACATAGCTGGAAGACGGCCCTCTGCCTCCTTTGTGATTAAACATGGCCAAGTGACTGAATTCCCATCAATAGAGTGCAACTATAGTCTGCCAGACTGTTGAAACTTCCAGACTGATGATACGTGTCTGGAAGACCTGTCTGCTCCAAGCCTCCCTTTTTCAATCTTCTCTCGTCCTGTGGCCAACTTGAAAGAACATCCACCAGGTGACTTTGCCAGGCTTGTTCGCTGACACAAATCTGTCTTACTTGCCTGAGTTGCCTTTCTCATGTCAAGATTTCCAACCACTGAACCACTTGGCAGATGCTTTACTTGCGTTCTTCAAAAGAGCAGGAGGCCCAGGCGAATCTCCCTGGTTGTGAGGCCCTCATGGTCCACCCACGACCCCTACTGCTCTGGGAGTCACTCCACTCCCCGTTGGAATGGTGCGGAGGAGCCAAGTTCCAGAGTAGACAGTGCAGGGAAGACCACTGAGATACAAGGGCTAGAGAGCTCAGTCCTGCAGCTCACACGATTACAGAGAAGTCACGGAAAATAGATTCTCTTCTTTCTCTTTTCCAGGGATGTCTTCAAGGTGTGTTCTCATCCTGCAACCCCTCAGAGAACATTGTACAGCCAGCTCCCATAACGGCACCCTCTCCTACTCTTCCTGAAGGGTTTCAGCCAATGTGGATTTACACCGAGTTGTCATAGCCCTTGTGTTTCCTGTTGGACATGCTGGAATTTCTGTGATTTGTCTGATAACCACATTTTTTCACATACAATCATGACATGAAACAACCCCAAACTCATGTGTGTTGAGGTCTTTTCCTGTTTCTGAAACTTAATAACTAACTACAATAACTACTGCTACCCTAAATGATACAATATCTAATAAGGATTGGAAACCATACTTTCTAGAGTGATAAATGAGCTGCAGAACCTCATAACTGAAAGTCATATGTCAGTTCCTCGCTTATTTACACTATGACCTTGGGAAAAGCTTAATATTGTGAAAGCAGTTTCCTTATTCATACAATAAAGGTTAAGAACTGCATTTATTTGGCAAGAGCAATAGGACAGCGGGTAGGGCTATTTGCCTTGCATGCAGCTGACCCGGGTTCGATTCCCAACATCCCATATGGTCCCCCGAGCACCACCAGGAGTAATTCCTGAGTGCATGAGCCAGGAGTAACCCCTGTGCATAACCAGGTTTGATCAAAAAAAAAAAGAACTGCATTTATTTTGAAAATTTGTTATAAAAAGTATCAATATGAAAAAATCTTACCTGGCACTATTAGTAGACTATTATCATTATTCTAAGTTTTGTTCTTATTGTAATTTTTGTCAGTTTTTTGAATTTCCTTAACTTCCATCCCAAAGAAACTCATGATTGTCTTGCCTTTGTTTTATGGCTTTTCTGCTTCACTTCTCCTCCCCAGAGTGTTCCCTTTTAAAGAGAACAAATACAGCCATTTGTGGAGACAACGCAAATTAGTTACAAAAGAGACTCTTAAAGTAAATTTTTGTGAAACTTATAAACACACACTGTCAGTTCCTTATTTTAACGTACCACAGTTAACAGTGATTTGAATTTTATAGTTATTTAAACTTTGAATTCTTCATTTTTGGATTTTATTTTCTAGGCCTGTTCTCTACCACTTGAACCCACTCCTTAGCCCACCCCTCTGATTTTTAATGTTCTTTTTTCTCTATTTTTTTTAGCTTTTAGATTCCTAACTTCTCATATGGACTATTCTAGATAGAAACACTCCAATCAATTTATTAAACTTCAAGATAAGGAAAAGTTTTCATTGTGGAAGCAAGTATATCACAAGATATAATATATTGTTTTGAAGGGTCACTCTGGCTAGAAGTAAATGGTGGAGAATATATTTACCTTACTGTTCAGATTGTTTGAAATAGGAAGAATGTGATGACAATTCTCGGTCAGTTGCTTTAAAAACATGACCTTGAAATAAGCAAAAATAACTCCGTGTTGTAAGAGGGAATGAATTTAGTAAAATGAGCAAAGGCGCAGGAAAATGGTGTTACAAAAATGATGCACAAGAAGAGTGGTTGAACCCAAAAAGCCCAAATCAATTTCCCCTAATTGGACTTTATGCTTCCTCCCAAGGCCTTCATATACAGTGCATCTGGGTTATTTTTCCTTCCTTCATTTCTTCCTTTTTTCCTTCCTTCATTTCTTCCTTCTTTCCTTCCTTCCAATGTTCCTTCCTTCTTTTCATTATTTCTTCCTTCTTCCCATTCTTTCTTTTTCTTTTTTATTGAAGTAACATTGCATTATAGCATTGTATACTTTCTGGTGTGCATCATTAAAACTCAGAAGTATAGATCTACAGAAAGCATTCCTTGGGCTGGAATACTTTCAAAGGGACCTGGGTTTAATCCCAGCATTGCAGGAATAAGCCCTGGGTACTGAGCCAGGATAGAATTGCTACTGTGGTGCTCAAAAAAAATACATATATACATAATATATATGTAGCACTGTAGCACTGTCGTCCCATTGTTCATCAGTTTGCTTGAGTGGGCACCAGTAACATCTCCATTGTGAGACTTGTTGTTACTGTTTTGGGCATATCGAATACACCACGGGTAGCTTGCCAGACTCTGCTGTGCAGGCGGGATACTCTTGGTAATATTGATTAAGTTTATTTAATTAGGCATACACTTGCCGGGCTCTCCGAGAGGGACAGAGGAATCCCTACCCATTGTGCTAATGCTCCAGTTCTAATATGTATATACATAAAATTACGATCACCCCTAAAAGTATAGTACTACCCTTCAGCATGCAATTTTCCCCTACTATGCTTCTGTTTTAGTTTTGAGTTTGAATTCAGCATCTTCATTTACTAATCAAATCTTCTTAGGAAAACAGTTTGTTTTAACGTTTTTTCCCTTAACACCTACTTCCATTAGTTTTTGGGAAATCAAGTATGATAATACAGAGTAAAATCAAGTATGATGATACCATCTATCACATGGTAAGTATACAATCATATAGTACCTTAGTATCTTTGTTCTTCATCTCTCTAGATCATTGAAACTGAATCATAATTGAACTTTATCAAGAAAAATAAATTATATCTGACTGCAGGTAAGAAAGTGAAATTATACTCACCATTTGTGTGTGATGTGATGAGCCTGCAAGTGTTCGCTTTGATAAGTTCACTGGGCTGGAGTGATAGCACTACTTTTATTAAGAAATCAAAATCTGTATTAATGAGTTCTCTTTCCCTCCAGGTCATTGAGGGATGTATAGAATATGGCTGGGAATGTCATCCATTAGTTTGAATCATTGCAAATTTCGGTACTTATCTTACAAAAAAAACCAGGATGCATTAAGAAAAGTTAGGCAAATAGACCCCACGGCGCGCTGAAACAGTGGGAACCGGGCATCCCCCAATTCTTTTAACCTCTCTCTCTCAACTCCTTCCTCCCGAGCACAGTGCAAGGGCCGTGGCTTGCTGAGTGCAAAATGGAGACGCCGAGCCTCTCTCTAGGTTTCTCCATCTTATGAGCACCATAAAAGGGTAAAAGTTTGTAGTGATGTTATTTCTGGTTGTACTTTCCCTGGACTTTATACAGAAACCCAAAACCGCGCGGCCGCGGTAGCTAAAATGACCTAATGTCATTTTAGCATCAGCAATATGTAATGGTTCCATTTTAATGGGTCGGACTTTTGTGGGAGATCCTAACAAGAATAGTAAGTCTTTTGCTGAACACTGTTTACAATAGCCAGAATCTGGAAAAAAACCCAGTACCCTAGAACAGATGACTGGTTGAAGAAACTCTGGTACATCTATACAATGGAATACTATGCAGCTGTTAGAAAAAATGAGGTGGATCAACATGGAAAGTATCATGCTAAGTGAAATGAGTCAGAAAGAGAGAGACAGACATAGAAAGATTGCACTCATCTGTGGAATATAGAATAATAGACTATAAGACTAATGCCCAAGAATAGTAGAAATAAGTACCAGGAGATTGTTTCCATGGCTTGGAGGCTGGTCTCTCATTCTGGGTAACTCAGGGAAGGGACCACCAAGTAAAATGTGGTTGGAGGTCATGTGGGGGAAGGGTGAGGCGGGCGGAATACAGACTAGAGACTGAACACAATGGCCACTCAACACCTTTATTGCAAACCACAACACCTAATCAGAGAGAGAGAACAAAAGGGAATTCCCTGCCATAGTGGCAGGGTGGGGTGGGGGGAGACGGGACTGGGGAGTGGGGGAGGGATGTTGGGTTTACGGGTGGTGGAGAAAGGGCACTGGTGAAGGGATGGGTTATCGAACTTTGTATGGGGGAAGCATGAGCACAAAGATGTATGGATCTGTAACTGTACCCTCACGATGACTCTCTAATTAAAAATAAACTAATAAAAAAAATAAAATAAAATAAAAATAAATAAAATTTAAAAAAAAAAAGTCTTTTGCTGAAATATTGAAGGCAATCAAAGTGGTAGCCATCTCTCTAGACTGAACTAAGCTATATCCCCAAGCCGGCTGAGAAGAAATTTTCTTCTTTCTCGGGAAGAAATGCGGCGTGGAGTCAACTATAGTGTGATGTCCATTAAGCAAACAGACCTGGTGGCGTGGGAATGGGATATAAGGGGAAAAATTATGTACATGGAACAGTGGGACGCTGGTGGAATCTTGAGCCGGAGCCGATACCAGCGCAAGACCTTCGGTTCCAGAAACTGCTTGCAGACACTCTACTAGTCTATCAACTAAGCCAGAGCCCCACACCTGCTGATGACGGGAAATAACCATCCTTTTCGGTTTTCGGGTTTTTTTTCCCTTGACAGGCAGCGTGGCGATTACTAAACAGGCATGAACTCGGTGGCGCGGGGCAAGGGGGAAAAAGAAAAGTTATGTAACAAACAGCGGGATTTAATATCTCTATATTCTTAGCAGTGGAGAACTATCAAATGCCTCCTTGGCAATAGGACTGTCTTTTTCTTTTTTGGGGGAAACCCCAACAACGGTAGTGAGTTGTGTTTTGAAACATGGAATGTAATCGAGATAAGGTGTAAACGAAGTGAAACTTATCACTTACAAGGGTGGGGACTGGGGAGGTGGGAGGGGGCGGCAGGCATACTGGGGGGGTTGGTGATGGAAGATGGGCACTGGTGAAGGGAAGGGTGTTTGAGTATTGTATAACTGACATAATCCTGAGAACTATGTAACCCTCCACATGGTGATTCAATAAAATTAAAAAATAAAAAAAGAAAGTTGCTGTATTACAAAACACTGACTTTACTGACCGAAAAAAAAAAAAACCAGAAGATTAAATAAAACAAAGCTGTAGAGAGTTAAGTCAAATAATATGAATTTGACTAATAATCTCAACAATATTTTTTAATGATGGGGCTGGAGCAATAGTACAGCGGGTAGGGCATTTGCCTTGCACGCAGCCTACCTGGGTTAAATTCCCAGCATCCCATATGGCCCCCTGAGTACCGCCAGGGTTAATTCCTGAGTGCAGAGCCAGGAGTAACCCCTGTGCAACGCCAGGTGTGACCCAAAAAGCAAATAAAATAAATAAATATAAATATAAATAAAATAATGTAGGAGTACTGCTATTTATTCAGTCGTTGATTAGTTGAATTGGGCATGAACTCAACATTACTTTTTAAAAATTTTTAATTGAATATTCATGAGATAGACGATTACAAAGCTGTTCATAATTTGGTTTCATTCATACTATGATCCAGCACCCATCCCTCCAACAGCGTACACTTCCCACCACCGATGTCCCCTGTTTCCCCACCACCATCCCCCAACTCCTCACCCCCTACCCCCAGTCTCCCTCTATGGGAGGCATTTTCTTTCTTGCTCTCTCTCCCTCTCCTTTTCCTTTTATGCATTATGGTTTGTAATACAGGTGCTAAGAGGTCATGGTGTTTGTTCAGGGCATTCAGTATTTTTATTGGGACAGTACGGCAGGAGTAACTGTCCCAATTGGGTGCAAGCTTTGGGGTGTGGATGTGACTGCTGTAGCTTCCGGAAGTACAGGAAGGTGGGGGGAGGTAGCCAATCCAGACCCTGAGAAAGCCTAGAGATTTCAATCACAAAACCTGAATACCAAAATTTTCAGCAGATTATATCTTGGTGAAGTCCATTCTGAGAAGATGGAGTCAGGACAGGATTATGGCAGCAATTTTGAATCATGGAAGCCAGGGCCTCCGTTTGAGTGGATACAAGCCAACCCACCCCACTAAGATGTACTCGGTTTGTTCAGCCATGTGCAGGTCCAAGATTAACTGCGGCATTTGATCTCTTTCTAGATTTATTTATGAATCTCTGAAGCAAGGCCGGCAGTGAAGCTTACATGGTGGGGCTGGAGTTGGTTCATGTGACTGCCATTGCTTCCATGAGTATTGGGAAGTGGGAGGCGGTAGCCTATCCAAACCCCGAGAAAGCCTGAGATTTCAATCAAAAAAAACCCATTACCAGAATTTTCAACAGATTACATCTTGGTGAGGTTTGTCCTGAGACGATGGAGTCAGGCCGGGAGTATGGTGGCAATTTTGGATTGTGGAAGCAAGCGGCTGCTAGGGACTCTGCTTAGGCGGATCTCAGCAATTTCTAACGAAGCGAAAGCCTACATTATCTGTTTATTGACAGCTTCTGGGGCCCACAAACACAAGAATTAGTTTTGACAGGTTCCAATCAAAATCCTTGAAAAATAAACAATACCACCGCGTAGGTTAACATCAAAGGAGTTAAGTAAGTAATAAGGAAGCTGACCATTTGTGTCCTTTGTTTCCATTGTTACATCGAATTGACTTTATTTCTCAGATATGCACCACATAGTCTTTCTACCAGTTTATAAAATGAGATTATACAGTTATATTATTGCAATTAGTCTTCAAAGACTTCAGAGTGAGAGCTTGTCTCCCAACGGTTCAAAACTTCTAACTCAATTAACAACAAGTTTACTGATAATTCTAGTACCCACCCACTGGAATACTAACAATTCAAATAATGATAATAAACAAAAAGTAGGTCACGCTATCTAAGGTCTATATACTGTGTCCAAATCAATACAGTTAATATCAACAAACAATTGCTTCATTCTTACCACATTTATGTAGGTCAAGCATAGTGCTAACGCAGTCACATTTGTAAAGTCAGGTTCCCAAATGGTTCCCTAAATAAAGAACGATTAGTCGGATGCTTTCCTCATCCTAGAATTAAAAACTTACATATGTCCATGCCTTGAGAAAAAGAAAGATAAAGCAAGAGATTATGGCTCTCTTATACAGAATAATCAAGGCACAAAATCCTTAGTTGAAAGAGACAACTCATTTTCCTTTACAGTTCCATTAAGATCTTTCCTCCACACACTTGTAAGAAATTAAATCATTAATTAGATGCTTATAATTCAGAACTTGTTGAATCTTTGGTGAGATTGAAAATTCTTTGATTTAATTCCACATTATCATAGCTGTTCATGTGACAAGATCTAGGAGCTTCATTCACCCCTTCCCAGGCAATCACTGTTCAATTGCCTCAAAAGTTCACTCATTGTTGTGCTGAAACCTTATAATCCAAAGCCTTTTAACATCCTCCTTTGCAGTTTATTCTAATAAATATTAAATAGAAAAGGTTTTTTTTAAGTGAGAGTATTTCCTGTTGCTATAAATATTTTTTATTATGTTGGGTAAAACTTGGCCACTTGTGGTAAAGGGATAGAGAGATAGAGATGTCAACATGTCAACTTGGGCTGCCATAGTTTTAAAGACAGAATCCTTTCTCTAAAGTCAGATATCTTCATTGTTGCTGAAACTAGTGTAACTGAGTCCCTAGTTCTTGCTCAGACCTGATTAAATATAGTGTCACACTAAGGTCCAGACACTAGATACTGACCTGCCAAGGCACTATTCAGGTCTGCTTAAACTTGGAGTTACAATCCCAGGAACCTCCAAATTACCCATGTGCCACCCAGGCTAACTAGAACACAGGCTCCAAGCCCTGTTTGTTAGGGCGTGGATTGAGATCTCCCTATAATGACAAAGAGACTCCAGAGACTGCAAACAGCAAGCAGGGTTTATTGTAAGACTGGCTAGTGAGGGTCCAGCCATCTACGCGGACATGCAGGTCCAGCAGGTTGGGCAAAAGACCCCGAGCTTTTCCAAAGGAGATCTTATATAGGCCTTCCTTCCCTGGCCACTACAGCAGAGCCCATGCATTTCATAGCCAATAGATTTGTAATATTACAAACTTTCTTAACCAATCCATTTAAAAGGACATCACTCCTTAACCTATGGTTTTAGAGATCAGTATTTGCGCCAATATTTAGGAATGCCCAGTTCTGGGGGCAGTCCTGGGTCTTGTGATATGGGTCTTGTGATATGGGTCTTGTGATATGGGTCTTGTGAGAAGCATCTGGTTATCTGGTCTGACCACCACCCTTCTTGCAACCCGGGGTGCCCGTATCCGAATTCCTTGCTCGAATGCGAGATCCTGTAAAAAGAGTCTTGAGACAGCTAAATTGATTCCTGTAGTCTGTTCTGGGCCAGTTCCTCAGACTGTTCAGACCTTTGTGGAGTCCTAGACATGAGAGGGAGACTGACAAACTCACCCACCAGTGGACAGAGACAAGTGTAGAAAGGACAGAGCAACAGAGCACAGCTCCGTGAGCTGAGTCAGACTCCAAAGTAAAGGAATTAACGCTGTTCACAGAGAGGAATGGAAAAGAAAGTCAGCGAGGAATACTGTAGATGAACTAAAAACGTATAATAAAGGATCCAACAGCATAATTGGGGTAATTGAATTTGTGACCTCAAAGAATGGGGGAGAGAAGAGTAGGAGGAAGAGAAGGAGGAGGAAAAGGAGGAGGAAAACACTGTAAACAATCAAAATAATAGCTAACACTTGCACGGTCAGTGCTGTTTCATCCTTAAAGATGCTTTTAGCTTCAATGTCATGGAGAGTTCTGCTAGCACTTTCCTCTATGTACCTTATGGATTCATGTCTGATATTGATTAGACAGAGGTCAGAGTTCATTTTTGTAGGTAGCTATCCAGTTTTCCCAGCACCACTTGTTGAAGAGGCTTTCCTTGTTCCACTTTGCATTTCTTGCTCCTTTGTCAAAGGTTAAGTGGCCATATATTTGGGCATCTGTGACAGGATACTCAACTTTGTTCCATTAGTCTGTAGGTCTGTTTTTATACAAATACCATACTGTTTTAATTACTACTGATTTGTAGTAGAGTTTGAAGTTGGGGAAGGTGACACCACTCATCTTTTTTCCAAAGATAGCTTTAGCTATTCGTGGGGATTTATTGTTCCATATGAATTTCAAGAGTGTTTTGTCTATTTCTTTGAAAAACGTCATGGGTATCCTGATAGGGACCACATAAAATTTGTATAGTGCTTTGGGCAGTATTGCCATTTTGATAAAGTCAATTCTCCCTATCCATGAGCAGGGGATGTGTCTCCATTTCCTAGTGTCCTCTTTTATTTCTTGAAGAAGTGGGGTTTTTTTTTGCTTTTTGGGTCACACCTGGCGATGCACAGGGGTCACTCCTGGCTCTGCACTCAGCAATTACCCCTGGCGGTGCTCAGAGGACCATATGGGATATTGGGAATCGAATCGAACCGGGTCGGCCGCGTGCAAGGCAAACGCCCTACCCGCTGTGCTCCAGCCCCTCTTAAAGAAGTGTTTTGTAATTTTCCTTGTATAGGTCCTTCACCTCTTTGGTTAAGCTGATTCAAAGGTACTTGATTTTCTGAGGTACTAATGTGAACGGGATTTTTTAAATGTCTCTTTCTTCTCCTTCATTATTTGTATGCAAGAAATCCATGGACTTTTGGGTGTTTATTTTGTAGCCTGTCACTTTACTATATTGACCTATTATTTCTAAGAGCTTTTCTGTAGAGTCTTTAGGGTTTTCTAAGTATGGTACCATATCATCTGCAAATAGCGATAGCTTGACCTCTTTCTTCCCTATCTATATGCCCTTGATATCTTTTACTTGTCTAACTCCTATGGCCAGGACTTCCAGTACTATATTGAAGAGGGGTGGCAAAAGCAGGCAACCTTGTCTTGTGCCCGATATTAGAGGAATGGCTTTTAGTTTTTCCCCTTTGAAAATGATACTTTCCATGGGCTTGTGGTAGATGGTTTTGACTATATTGAGGAAAGTTCCTTCAATGCCCATTTTGCTGAGGGTTTTCATCATAAACGGGTGCAAGTGGAAGCAAACATAAACAAATGGGACTACATCAAACTAAGAAGCTTCTGCACTTCAAAAGAAACAGTGACCAAAATACAGAAAGAGCCCACAGAATGGGAAAGAATATTTACCCAATACCCATCTGATAAGAGATTAATATCCAGGATATACAAGACACTAGTAGAGATGTACAAGAAAAAACCTCCAACTCCATCAAATATGGGGAGAAGAAATGAAAAGAAGTTTCCTCAAAATAGAATGTTTTCCATGTTTCCAAAAGGCACATGGGAGGCCGGAGCGATAGCACAGCAGGGAGGGCGTTTGCCTTGCATGCAGCCAACCTGGGTTCGATCTCTGGCATCCCATATGGTCTCCAAGGACTGCCAAGAGTAATTCCTGAGTGAAAAGCCAGGAGTAACCCCTGAGCATCGCCGCGTGTGACCCAAAAAGCAAAAAAAAAAATCAAAAGGCACATGGAAAAAATGCTCCAACTCGCTAGTCATCAGGGAGATGCAAATCAAAACAACAATGAGAAATCATCTCACACCACAGAAACTGGCACACATTCAAAAGAACAAAAGCAACCAGTGCTGGCGTGGATATGGGGAAAATGGGACGCTCCTTCACTGTTGGTGAGAATGCCAACTGGTCCAGCCTTTCTGGAAAACAATATGGACGTTCCTTCAAAAACTAGAAATTGAGTTTCCAATGACCCTACAGTGCCACTTCTGGAAATATATCCTGAGGGTGCAAAAAAGCACAGTAGAAATGATATCCGTACATATATGTTCATTGCAGCACTGTTCACAATAGCCAAAATCTGGAAACAACCCAAGTGCCCTAAAACAGATGACTGGTTAAAGAAAAACTTTGGTACATCTACACAGTGGAATATTATGCAGCTGTTAGGAGAGATGAAGTCATGAAATTTGCTTATAAATGGATAGACATGAAGAGTAACATGCTAAGTGAAATGAGTTAGAAAGAGAGGGACAGACATAGAGGGACTGCATTCATTTGTGGAGTATAGAATAACATCACATGAGGCTGGGTCCCAAGGACTGTAGATACAAGGGCCAGGAGGATTGCCCCATAAATGGAAGCCTGATTCATGAGCGGAGGGGAGAAGGCAGATGGAATAGAGAAGGGATCACTAAGAAAATGATGGCTGGAGATGGGATGGGAGATGTGTGCCAAAAGTAGATAAAGAACCAAACATGATGACCTCTCAGTGTCTGCATTGCAACCATAATGCCCAAAAGTAGAGAGAGAGCATGGGGTATATTGTCTGCTATGGAGGAAGGGGGAGGATGAGAGTGGGGTATACTGGGGATATTGGTGGTGGAGAATGTGCACTGATAGAGGGATGGGTGTTTGATCATTGTGTGACTGTAACCCAAACATGGAAGCCTGCAACTATCTCACGGTGATTCAACCACTTGTATCACTTGTTGTCCCTTTAATCATCACTAATCGCCAGGGAGATGCAGATCAAAACAACAATGAGATATCATCTCACACCACAGAGACTGGTCCACATTCCAAAAAACAGAAGCAACCGGTATTGGCGTGGATGTGGGGAGAAAGGGACTCTCCTTCACTGCTGGTGGGAATGCCGACTGGTTCAGCCCTTTTGGAAAACAATATGGATGATTCTCAAAAAGTTAGAAATTGAGCTTCCATTTGACCCAGCAATACCACTGCTGGGAATATATCCCGGAGAGGCAAAAAGGTATAGTAGAAATGACATCTGCATTTCTATGTTCATTGCCACACTGTTTACAATAGCCACAATATGGAAAAAGAGTGCCCAAAAGCAGATGACTGGCTAAAGAAACTCTGGTATATCTACACAATGGAATACTATGTAGCTGTCAGAAAACATGAAGTTATGAAATTTGCATATAAGTGGATCAACATGGAAAGTATCATGCTGAGTGAAATGAGTCAGAAAGAAAGAGACAGACATAGAAAGATTGCACTCATATGTGGAATATAAAGTAGCTAAGAGGTACAAGTTTACAATGTTGCAATTTCTGTCAGATATTTCTCTGGACTTAGTTACTAAAATACTAAAATACAGAAATCCAAAACTGTGCGGCTGCTAGTGCGGCCTCTCGACCTCATATCTCTTCATTCTCAGCAATGGAAAACAAATTATCAAATGCTTTCTTTTCAGCAGGTCGACTTTAGGGGGGAGAAACTCCAAATCAATAACAGTGAGATTTTTGTTGAAATATTGAGTGTAATCAAAGTAAAGTGAAATGTACCAGTTACACATGCGGAGTGGAGGGCTGGGGAGGTGAGGGGGAGGGAGGGAGGTATAGTGTGATTCTTGGTGGTGGAATATGTGCACTGGTGAAGGGATGGTGTTCGAGCATTGTATAACTGAGACTTAAACCTGAAAGCTTCGTAACTTTCCACATGGTGATTCAATAAAAGAATAAACTAGGGGCTGGAGTGATAGCACAGAGGGTAGGGCGTGTGCCTTGCACGCGGCCGACCCAGGTTCGATTCCCAGCATCCCATATGGTCCCCTGAGCACTGCCAGGAGTAATTCCTGAGTGCAGAGCCAGGAGTAGCCCCTGTGCATTGCTAGGTGTGACCCAAAAAGCAAAAAATAATAATAATAATAAACTAATAAACAAATAAATATATAAGTAAAAAATAAAGAAAATAAAAACTGATTTTGATATCTGGGGAAACTCATTTTCTTCACATGTATTTTATTTTTAAATACGCTAAGTAAAGCTATTAAATTCTAAAAAATAAAAATAAATAAAGTCAGATATCCTATATATGTGTATATATATTTTATGTATATATATTTGTCACTGATGTCTTTAAGTTGCTTTCTATGTGAGTGTTATATATTTGATGAATGAACCTTAATCAATTTTTACACATTCCTTTAGAAATCCTGTAGTTTTATAGATGACTTTAAGTGTTAAATTAAACAAAAAGCATTTGCACTTCTGGGAATATAGACTAAGATTTATTTCACTATACCAAATTAACCCAAATTTTTCTATGGTTTTTACTCAGAAATACTCATAAGTCTGTACACACATGATCTTTAAATTTTAGTATTTGTTCCATTAATTTTCTGAAATATACTCAAAATTTGGATGAAAATAACACTTCGAAAAGAAGCAAAGTTGCTAAATTAAAATTGATCTAACCACAGTTTCTTTTTTATGAAATTTTTTATTGAATCACTATGAGATATACTTACAAAGCTTTCATGACTCAGTTTCAGTCATCAAATGATCGATATTTATACATTTTCCACCACCCATGTCCCCAGTATTCCCCTAGCCACCCCCAACTGGCCCTACCCTCTGCCTCTATGGCAGGTAATTTCTTTCTTACTCTCACTCTACATTGGGGCATTATGTCTAATCACATCTTTTTAAAAATATTTTCTCTCATTTTTTTTAGTTGAATCACTATGAGATACAGTTAAAGACTTAGAGACTTCAATGATTACGTTTCAGTCATACAATGATCAAGCACCCATCCCTCCACCAGTGCCCATTCTCCACTACCAATGTTCCCAGTATCCCTCCTGTCACCCCAACCCCTTTGTACCCCTTGCCTCTGTGGCAAGCACATTCCTTCTTACTCTCTCTCTCCTTTTGGGTGTAATGTTTTGCAATACAGGAACTAAGAGGCTATCATGTTTGGTGTATAGTCTACTTTCAGGACACATCTCCCATCCCAAGCAATCCCTCCAGCCATCACTTACTTAGTGGTCTCTTCTCTATCCCAAATGCCTTTTCACCCAGCATGTGAGGCTGGTTTTCAAGCCATGGTGTGATTCTACTGGCCTTATCTCTACTGTTCTTAAGTGTTAGTCTCATATTATGTTACTTTATATTCCACAAATGAGTGCAGTCATTCTATGTCTGCCCCTCTCTTTCTGACTAATTTCACTTAGCATGATACTCTCCATAACGATCCAATTATATGAAAATTTCATCTTTTCTGGGCTGGAGCAATAGCACAGCGGGTAAGGCTTTTGCCTTGCACATGGCCGACCCGGGTTCAATTACTCCCCCCCCTTGGAGAACGTGGCAAACTACCAAGAGTATCTCGCCCACACAGCAGAGCCTGGCAAGCTACCCGTGGCGTATTCAATATGCTAAAAACAGTAACAACAAGTCTCATGATGGAGACGTTACTGGTTCCCACTCGAGCAAATCAATGAGCAACGGATGACAGTGACATCTTCTCTAACAGCTACGTAGTATTCCATTGTGTAGATGTACCAAGTTTCTTTAACCAGTCATCTATTCTCGGGCACTCAGGTTTTTTCCAGATTCTGGCTATTGTAAACAATGTTGCAATAAACATATGAAGTGCAGATGTCATTTCTACTGCATTTTTTTTGCATCTTCAGGACATATTCCCAGAAGTGATATTGCTGGGTCATATGGGAGTTCAATTTCTAGTTCTTTGAAGAATGCCCATATTGTTTTCCAAAAAGGCTGGACCAGTTGGCATTCCCACCAATAATGAGAATGAGAGTCCCTTTCTCCCCGCATCCATACCAGTACTACTAGCCATATTTTTTTGCTTTTTGTTTTTGGGGTCACACCCAGCGATGCACAGGGGTCACTCCTGGCTCTGCACTCAGGAATTACCCCTGGTAGTGCACAGGAGACCATATGGGATTCTGGGAATTGAACCCGGGTCGGCCGCGTGCAAGGCAAACGCCCTACCCGCTGTGCTATCACTCCAGCCACCACTAGCCATATTTTAAACAGGAATTTTCTTTCTGTTCCACTTGGAACATTAGGAATAGAATTCAAAATTTTATTGTGGTTGCAAAATCCTAACACATAATGAGAACTGTCAAAATAAAAATATGAATATTTAGAGAGCATAGAGGAATAGACCAATCCAGGGAAAGATTCCCTGAAAATATAACCAGCACCCAAATTCTAACATTTAGCATCAGAGGACTTCTGATCAATATAGTACCTGCATTTCTGAAAGTAAATCCCTAAAAGAATGTATTGGTGGCAGAATAGGAAGAGATTTGGCGCCTTTGTTGTTTAAACAAAGGGGACAGTATTGAAGCCATGACTGCACAGATTCCAAACTCTGTAGTGGAGCCATCAAGTCTTCCTTTTTAAGGACCCCCATGAGCTCTAGGATTAGGAAAATATTCGGTAACAAGATCATAGATATTTATTAACTAAACCATTTGGTAACTTTATGTTGCCATCAGGCAAGAAAAATTAAATAAAAATTAAGAAATGCCACTTAGATTGGAAAAGAATTTAAGATGTCACTATTTACAGTGGTGGAAGAGGGTAGGGGGAGCACAGATCCATCTAGAGGTGACATTGGGACAGAGGTGGAGGGTCTTGTGCATTTTGGTGACTGTGAAGTACAATAATATGTACATTAAAAACATAAATGTTTGACACAGAGTCATAAAGGGAAATATATACATATAACTCTCGGAGAGCCCAGCAAGCTACTGAGAGTATCCTGCCTGCAGGGAAGAGCCTGGCAAGCTCCCTGTGACATATTTTATATGCCAAATAAAGTAAACAAAAGAGGTCTCATTCCTCTGACCCTGAAAAGAACCTCCAATCATTGGGAAAAACGAGTAAGGAGAGGCTGCTAAAATCTCACGGCTGGGACGAAATGGAGATGTTACTGGCGCCCTCTCAAGTAAATCGATGAACAATGGGATGACAGTGATACAGTGATTGATTCACCATGAGATATAGTTACAAGCTTTCATGTCTGAATTACAATCACACAATGATCAAACACTCATCCTTCCACCAGTCAAAAAAAAATTTTGAGAAAAGTCTATACTGCTTTCCAAAAGGGCTGAAGCAGTCAGAATTCCTACCAGCAGTGAAGGAGAGCCCCTTTCTCCCCACATCCACACCAACACCAGTTGCTTTTGTTCTTTTGGATGTGGGCCAGTATCTGTGCTTTGTGATATCTCATTGTTGTTTTGATCTGCTTCTCCCTGTTGATAAGTGATGAAGAGCAAATTTTCATGTTCCTTTTGGCCATTCAGATTTATTCTTTGAGGAAGTCTCTGTTCATTTCATTGCCCCATTTTCTGATGTGATTAGATGTTTTTTTCTTGTAGAATTCAACCAGTGGCTTGTATCTTTGTACTCTGGTCACTGTTTCTTTTGAGATACAGAAGCTTCTAAATTTAAGATAGTCCCATTTGTTTATCTCTGTTTCCACTTGCTCGGTCAGTGGCGTTTCATCTTTGAAGACACCTTTAGCTTCAATGTTGTGGAGGGTTTTGCCGAACTTTTTTTTCAATGTACTTTATGGATTCTGATCTGATGTTAAGGTCTAAAATCCATTTTGATCTGACTTTTGTGCATGGTGTTAGGTAGAAGTCTGAGCCCATTTTTTTAAAAAGTTTCAATAACATTTTTAATAGCACATTTAATTTTTTTGACAGAAAATTCAGTCTTTATTAACATTTTAGATACAAGTGATAAGAAAAAGGAGAGAACATTAAGGGATTCCCTGTCACGGAGGTGCGGGGGTTGGACAGCACCGGGGGGAGGGAGGGAGGGACCCTGGGGCCATCGATGGGGAGAATGGGCACTGGTGAAGGGATGGGTACTCGAGTATTGTATGACTGTAACACAGGCACGAAACTCTGTAACTGTACCCTCACGGTGACTCATTAATAAAAAAAAATTAAAAAATATTTTAAAAAAATAAATGTTATTTTGTTTTAGGGTCCAGCTGTGTTCAGAGATTTCTCCTGGCTCTGTGCTCAAGGATCACTCCTGGCAATGCTCCATATGGATTGACCTAGATCTAAAGAAAATCCCTACCTGCCAATTTATCTCTGTAGCCCATGAAATATTTTTAAATAAATTATGGATAAAATGGAAATCGTCTGAATTTCAGAGGTGAGGAAGACAAGAGGCTGTTGAAAGAGCTGGGGCCTTATTTCTCCTCTTTCTCTTCCCTAACTCTGGAGCTGTTAACTCTGAAAGATGCATAAAAGCACGAGATTTTGCTGTTGTTGCTGTTTTTTAACAAAACACAAGTAGAAACTCATGGAAAAGAAAGTAGCAAGACTACAAAACAATCAGAAAAAAAGATAGAATGGCGGTAATAAACTCCTTTGTATCAGTAATTACTCTAATTGTGATTTAGAGTTTAAAATTTCATACCGTTTGTCCAATAAAAAGACGTGAAGTGGCTAGACAGATTTTTTTTACCTGCATTTCCCATCAGCATTGGTTTATTATCTCTTTGCTGTTTCTTTGTACAAATATAAGTGGATAGCTGTTTGCTTTAACCCTTCTTTTTTAAAAATATTTTTAAATTTTTAATTAGTGAATCACCGTGAGGGTACAGTTACAGATTTATACACTTTTGTGCTCATGTTTCCCCCATACAAAGTTTGAGAAACCATCCCTTCACCAGTGCCCATTCTCCACCACCAGTAAACCCAGCATCCCTCCCACCCTCCCCAGTCCCGTCTTCCCTCACCCCACACTGCCACTATGGCAGGGTATTCCCTTTTGTTCTCTCTCTCTGATTAGGTGTTGCGGTTTGCAATAAAGGTGTTGAGCAGCCATTGTGTTCAGTCTCTAGTCTACATTCGGCACACGTCACCCCTCCCCCGAATGGCCTCTGACCACATTTTACATGGTGTTCCCTTCTCAGAGTTGCCAGAATGAGAGACCAACCTCCAAACCATGGAGTCTACCTCCTAGTACTTATTTCTACTATTCTTGGGTGTTAGTCTCCTACTCTGTTATTTTATATTCCACAGATGAGAGCAATCTTTCTATGTCTGTCTCTCTATTTCTGACTCATTTCACTTAGCATGATATTTTCCATGCCGATCCACTTATATGCAAACTTCATGACCTCATTTTTTCTAACAGCTGCATAGTATTCCATTGTATAGATGTACCAAAGTTTCTTCAACCAGTCATCTGTTCTAGGGCACTCGGGTTTTTTCCAGATTCTGGCTATTGTAAACAGTGCTGCAATGAACATATAAGTGCAGATGTCCTTTCGACTATACTTTTTTGCTCCTCTGGGATATATTCCCAGCAGTGGTATTGCTGGGTCAAATGGGAGCTCAATTTCTAATTTTTTAAGAAGCGTCCATATTGTTTTCCAGAAGGGCTGAACCAGTCGGCATTCCCACCAGCAGTGTAGAAGGGTCCCTTTCTCCCCACATCCTCCCCAACAGTGGTTGCTTTTGTTCTTTTGGATGAGTGCTAGTCTCTGTGGTGTGAGGTGGTATCTCATGGTTGTTTTGATATGCATCTCCCTGATGATTAGTGATGTAGAGCACTTTTTAATATACCTTTTGGCCATTCATATCAATTCCTTCGGAAAGTTTCTGTTCATTTCTTCGCCCCAGTTTTTGATGGGGTTGGATGTTTTTTTCTTGTAGAGTTCAGCCACTTCTTTATATACCATTGATATCAACCCCTTATCTGATGGGTATTGTGTAAATATCCTTTCCCATTCTGTAGATAGTCTTTGTATTTTGGTCACTGTATCTTTTGCGGTGCAGAAATTTTTAGTTTAATGTAGTCCCATTTGTTTATCTCTGTTTCCACTTGGTTGGCCAGTTGCATGTCATCTTTGAAGATACCTTTATCTTCAATATCGTGGAGGGTTTTGCTGACCTTGTCTTCAATGTACCTTAGGGTTTGTGGTCTGATGTTGAGGTCTTTAATCCATTTTGATCTGACTTTTGTGCATGGTGTCAGGTCGAGGTCTAAGCCCATTCTTTTACATGTGGTTGTCCAGTTGTGCCAGCACCATTTGTTAAAGAGGCTTTCCTTGCTCCACTTCACATCACTTGCTCCCTTATCAAAGATTAGATAATCGTACATTTGAGGTTGTGTGTAGGGATATTCCACCCTGTTCCATTCGTCTTCAGCTCTGCCTTTGTTCCAGTACCATACTGTTTTAATTGTTACCGCTTTGTAGTAGAGTTTAAGGTTGGGGAGGGTGATGCCTCCAATCATCTTTTTCCCAAGAATTGTTTTAGCTATCCGTGGGCGTTTATTGTTCCATATAAATTTCAGGATTGCTTGATCCATTTCTTTGAAGAATGCCATGGGTATCCTTATAGGGATCGCGTTAAATCTGTATAATGCTTTGGGGAGTATTGCCATTTTGACAATGTTGATTCTCCCTGTCCATGAGCAGGGGATATGTTTCCATTTCCTCATGTCCTCTTTTATTTCATGGAGTAGCGTTTTATAGTTTTCTTTGTAGAGGTCCTTTACTTCTTTAGTTAGGCTGATTCCAAGGTATTTGATTTTCTGGGGTACGATTGTGAACGGGATTGCTTTTTTCGTGTCCCTTTCCTCTGTCTCAATGTTTGCATATAGGAAGGCCATGGATTTTGGGGTACTGATTTTATAGCCTGCGACTTTACTGTACAAGTCAATTGTTTCTAAGAGTTTCTTACTAGAGCTTTTAGGATTCTCTAGGTATAGTATCATATCGTCTGTGAATAGTGAGAGCTTGATTTCTTCCTTTCCGATCTGAATCCCCTTAATATCTTTTTCTTGCCTGATGGCTATTGCTTATACTTCCAGTTCTATATTAAAGAGAAGTGGTGAGAGTGGGCATCCTTGTCTTGTCCCCGATCTTAGAGGAAAGGTCCTTAGTTTTTCTCCATTGATGATAATGCTTGCCATAGGTTCGTGGTAGATGGCTTTGACTATCTTGAGAAAAGTTCCTCCAAAACCCATTTTGGTGAGAGTTTTTATCATGAATGGGTGTTGTATCTTGTCAAATGCTTTCTCTGCATCTATTGATATGATCATATGGTTTTTATCTTTACTTTTCTTGATATGATGGATTATGTTGATTGATTTCCGAATGCTAAACTATCCTTGCATCCCCGGGATGAATTCCACTTGGTCATGGTGTATGATCTTCTTGATGAGTTGTTGGACTCTATTTGCTAGTATTTTGTTGAGGATCTTCGCATCGGTGTTCATCAAGGATATTGGTCTATAGTTTTCTTTGTTAGTGGTGTCTTTGTTTGCTTTTGGTATTAGGGAGATATGTGCCTCGTAGAAACTGTTTGGAAGGGTTCCTGTCTTTTCAATTTCCTGTAAAAGCTTGAGGAGAACTGGCAACAAGTCTTCTTTAAATGTTTGAAGAATTCGCCAGTGAATCCGTCTGGACCTGGGCTTTTGTTTTTGGGGAGACTTTTGATTACAGTTTCGCTTTCCTTGATATTTATGGGCCTATTCAGGTATTTCACGTCTTGTTGGTTCAATCTTGGGAGATTTTAGGAGTCAAGGAATTCGTCCATTTCTTTTAGGTTCTCTTGTTTTGTGGCATACAGACTTTCAAAGTAGTCTCTGATGATCCTTTGAATCTCCTTGGTTTTTGTTGTGATGTCGCCCTTTTCATTTCTGATTCGGTTTATTAGGGTTTTCTCTCTCTTTCTTCGTGAGTCTTGCTAGCGGTTTATCAATCTTATTTACTTTCTCGAAGAACCAGCTCTTTGTTTCACTGATCTTTTGGATTGTTTTTCGGGTTTCCATATCGTTAATTTCTGCTCTAAGTTTTATTATTTCTTTCCTTCGATCTGGTTTGGGTTCCTTTTGCTGGTCCTCTTCTAAGATCTTGAGCTGCGAAGTCAAGCTATATATATAGGCCCTTTCTTCCTTTCTGAGGAAGGCTTGCAGAGCTATAAATTTTCCCCTTAACACAGCTTTAGCTGCGTCCCATAGATTCTGGTAGCTTGTGTCTTCATTCTCATTTGTTTCGAGGTATCTCTTGATTTCTTCCTTGATTTCCTTCGTGACCCATTCGTTCAATAGTGAGGTGTTCAATTTCCAAGTGTTTGATATGGTTCTCCGCGTCTGTGCGTGATTAACTTCCATCTTTAGTGCATCATGGTCTGAAAAGGTAGTTGATACCATTTCTATCTTCCCGATTCTATTAAGGTATAATTTGTGGCCCAGAACATGGTCTATTTTGGAAAACGTTCCATGTGCGCTGGAAAAGAATGTGTATTCTTTCTTTTTGGGGTGTATAGCCTTGTATAGGTCTATTAGCCCTGTCTCCTCCATTTCTTCCTTCAGAGCCATCATCATTTCCTTGAGGAGTGTTGTTCTTGTTGATCTATCCAGAGGTGATAAGGCAATGTTGAAGTCTCCAACTACTATCGTGGTGCTAGTTATGTCCTCCCTAAATTCTGTTAGGAGTTCTTTTAAGTATTTAGCTGGTCATTCCTTAGGTGGTTGTACGTTTAAGAGTGTGATTTCTTTTTGTTGTACATATCCCTTGATGAATAGAAAAAGACCTTCGCTGACCCTTCTGATCTTTTTTAGTCTGAAATATGTGCTATCGGATACTAGTATGGCCACCTCCGCTTTTTTTTTGAGGGAGCTGTTTGCTTGCAGGATTGTTTTCCATCCTTTGATTTTCAGTCTGTAATTGTTCTGACTATTCAGATGTGTTTCTTGTAGGCAGCAGAAAGTTGGGTTTTGTTTCCCAATCCATTTTGCTAGTCTGTGCCTCTTGATTGGTGCATTTAGACCATTCACATTAAGAGAAATTATTATCATGGGATTTTGTGTCATTTTTCTGTAGGGTTTGTTGTTCTTGTAGGTTTTTTCCTTGTCTTATAGTAGCCCTTTGAGTCCTTCTTTTAAATTTGGTCTTGAGTCTATGAAGTTCCTGAGCTGTTGCTTCTCCGTGAAATAGTGTATGGTTCCTTCAAGTTTAACTGAGAGGTTAGCCGGGTAGAGTGTTCTTGGTGAGGCGTTCATTTCATTAAGTTTTTTCACTATATTCCACCATTGTCTTCGGGCTTGGAGGGTTTCTTCTGATAGGTCTGCTGTGAATCTAAAGGGTGCTCCTTTGTATATGATCTCCTTCTTTGATCTTGCTGCTTGCAGTATTGTGTCTCTATCCACGCCATCCATCATTCTGACTATGATATGCCTTGGGGACTTTCTATTTGAGTCCCTTTTAACTGGCACCCTTCGGATTCCTTGGATCTGGATGTCCGCATTCTCTAGCTCTGGGAATTTTTTAGCAATGATGTCTTTAATGGTGTTTTTTTTTTCAATTGGATTGGTTCCGTGTGGTTCTGGTACTCCCATGATTCTTCTGTTGTTTCTCCTGAGGTCATCCCCTAGGACTCACTATCTTCGGCTGTAGTCATTCTACTATTGAGGGCTCCTACCAAGTTTTTTATTTCATCTACTGATTCTTTTAGTTGTGTGACTTCTGTTCGTAGCTTTGAAATTACTGCTCTCATTTCTTCCTGGATTATCTTGGTGGACCGTTCCAATGCTGCATCCATATCCTCCCTTAATTTATTGGAAGTTCGTTCCATAGTTGCTTTGAGTTCGTGAACCATTCTCACAATTTTTTCTCTGAATTCTTTATCTGAGAGGAGGTTGTATTTCTGGGAAGTCGCTGCTGAGGTTAGTGAGATATTTTCTTGGATCTCTCCTGGTGGTGGGGATTTTCGCTGTTTCTTCATGTTGTTATGGGCTTTACTATCCGGTGCTCTCCTTAGCTTGGGAGTGGCCTCAACTGAAGATGTGGGGCTATGCTCTTTTTATAAAGGACTTTTATGTGCAACTTGATGTGTTCACTGGCAGTTTTTGTGAAATTAGGATAGGCTAGGTTACTTGACTATTAACATATAGTGACTAAGATGACCAGGGAATTCTTCAGAGAAGTGGGTTCTATCAATTGTGGCCAAAGGACAATGCACGGGATGGTAAAAAAACAACTGCTGCCGCATAAGCGGCCTGTGCTCTGGAAAGAGGCCACGCCCACTTTTGAGGCCACGCCCTCTAAAGTGAGGACATGCCCCTAACCAGCAGAGTGGGGAGTGGTCAGGAACCCATGGCGGCGGCCGAAAGGTGCCAGGTGGGGGTGGGGGCGTCAGGGCGAGCCCCAAACCTAGACAGATTTTTTGAAATAAAGTAGTATCAATCTAGCTTACACATACAAGAAACTATGCATCAGCTAATAAAATGAACTTGGTTCATAGTGAAAGCCTGGTATGAGATAGTTAAGCCAATAAGACAGAGTAAAAAGCAATTTTCTATATTGGATGAAAGTGCAATATCTAAAGTGAACAAAACACTACTGAGCTATTTTAAAAAGATGAAGTTATGCCTTTAAAGACAGTATGGATAAAACTCGAGGTGACTAGGCTGAGTGAAGGGGGAAAAAGTAAAAAACAGTTATCTTATGGTTTCATTCCTATTGCGGAACATAAACAACCAAAACCAACATGCTGGCAAATGCAAAAGTCACTCTTAGACTCTTAAAAAACGAAGTGTCCAGAAGGGAAGGAGAAAAGAATTGAAGTGAAGGGTAGAGGGCAATTTTGACAGTGGATACCAGTGAAACTTTGAAGAGATGTGCCCAGACAGAGGCGTGAAGCTATAGCTGTAGCCCCAAATTGCATACTAACACCAATGGCAAATCAATAAAATTGGATTTCAAACCAAATTGTAGTCAATTCTCATTATTTATTTATCTGTACTATTGAATTTACCTCCTCATTAAAGTTTATTTGCAACCCCAGGATCCATACTCGCTGCACTACTGAGGTCATTCACAGACACGTGCAGAGAAGCCGGGACCTTTAGTGATCCAATAGCCTCGTTCCCAGGGAAGCCTGAGCACTTTGACACTCTTGTGCCAACACTGCTGCAGTGAACCAGTGCCCTGGAAGACCTGTGCTATTGGCTTTTATTGTTTGTGATTTTGCTGCTTAAAATGGTCCTAATCAAGTAGTGAAGTTCCATCGAGTGAAAAAAAATACGGCTCCAGGAGCCTTACACTGAAAACACATATTGATAAGCATCCTTCAGAGAGTTGTTCTATTGCAGGTGGCCATGAATTAATTCCACTTCAATAAATCCACAGTGTCTGTTAAGTACCATTTCCTACACAGAAGCCTAAAAAGGTTCACAGTGTTGGGACAAGCGACCTACAAGGACCTAGGCTTGTTCTCTCCAGTTTAGCAGTCATGGTTTCCGAGAACACTGCTACTGAAAAATCACAAGTTTACAGTAAATGCATGTGTTCAGAATTCAGCCACGGATGACCGTGTCATAAGTATACTCTTAAGATGCACATCAGAACAATCCACAGCTGCCTCACATCCATCCTTCACCTTTGCCCACCTTGCCAGGACTTCAGTAACTGCCCATTCCAACTCATTTGTATAAGCACCTGTTAAACTGGGCAACTTCCACTTGATACAATAGGCTCAAATCCTTATAAATATCTGAATTCCTTCTTGAAATAAGTATGCCCACTATTTGTATTTTTCCCTTTGTTCATCTCTGATTTGTTTCACTCATTCTGATGATTTCGTAGGTCGATGGACTGCCTCACTCTTTCATTTCCAGGCAAAATTTTAAATCTAAAAAAATATTCCCAAATAAATGATGGATGAATTTAATGATGTCAACGGAAGTCCTGGGGCCACAGTGGCAGGAATCATAGTTCAGAACAGCGAAGAGTTTTAAAGTGAACAAATTTGCCTTTTGTGTGGTTAACACAGTAGCTAGAGAACAATCAGGACTTAATCCCCTTTGTCATGCTCCTGCCTCACTGTACCATTCTCTACGTTCATTCCATCTCAGATCAATCTATCTATCGAGATATTTATGGATATACATACATCTAATTTTCTCCTATAGACAAGTTTATCTTCTTTTATTTTGCCCAAAAGCAATGCAATCACTTACACACACATTTAGAGTTCTGTCACCTATAAAAATGGCCTTAAAAGATGGTTTCCTGAATAAAAATTAAATATTTCTCTCTACTATGAGTTCCACTGTCAGCTGCTAGTGAAGGATCTAAGTATTAGTGAACTTTACTACCTTTTTAGCATCACAGCAAAAAGTTCTATACATACTTAGAGAACTGAGCAAGATAACGGCAGAACAACTCAAAGTACAAGAGGTACAGAGAAAACAATCCCAAGAGAGCACTCAGAATGTTTCTGCAACTAATCATGAAGAACTTTGTATCTAACAGTGATTCAATAAAAAGGTTAAATAAAGTACCTTGCATTAACACTAAAAAAATTCTGCAAATTCTGAAAGTTTGTTTTTAATTAGAAGCTAATCACACTTACATACATATATACATGTATATGTATATATACACATATACATGTATATGTACATATATTAATAGAGACAGAGGAGAAAAGGAGAAAGAAACTGAAAAAAATAGATTGTACCTGAAGCAGAATTTAATAAAATATAAAAATGGACTTGAAATAACATGGAGGACACCAGAACAATAGTACAGTGGGTACACCTTGCAAGTGGCTGACCCAGGATCCCTGAGTACAGAGCTGGGAATAAACCCTGAGCACAGTTCTGTGTTGCACCAATAAATAAATACATAAGAAAATAATGTGGACACAGCAGTGAATCCTGGAAGAGATCAGCTTGCCTGAGATCTCCCCAGACCCCTAACCGAGCAATTCCACCAATGCACCTCAGATGGAGCAGATGTGCCTGCTCCAGATGAAACCCTGATGGCCATAAGCTTCCAGAAATAAAACCCAAGTATGCAGGTTCAAGGACTAAGACTCCAGGCCACATGGAGGGAGCAGAGACAGATCATCCCTTCCCATCTCCCTGACTGCTTGGGGTCCTGGCTGTCATGTCCAGGCTCCACCCCGAGGTACCATCTTTGCGTATCAACAGCCTAGATCCAGAGACCTCCAAATGAATCTCAAAATAGATTAGGTCCCTACAGAGATGTCTCTGGACCCCAATCATTTACAATTTTAGAATTCTAGAAGCATGCAGCCACAAAAGCAGCCACACAACCTCTCATGATATTCATAATAAGCAATCGAAAATAAATTATCTAGCACCTGCCCCTGACAGGTAGGATTGAATAGTGGTGGAAAAATTCAAAATGATGGCGGGTGGGAAAGTGTAATGGTGATGGAATTGATGTTGAAATTTTGAATGTAATCAATTAATGTGAGAAACCTTATAAAAATTAATTTTTTAAAAAAAGAAAGGAATATGGAGGATTCCAAAGTAAATGAATGTACAATATTCATTCAAAAAAGTCAAAATACAGGGGCTGGTGAAATAGTACAGTGAAATAGTACAGTGAGCTTGACTCTCATGTGATTGATCCAGGCCCCATCCTCAACACCCCTCATGGCTCCCTGAACCTGCCAGTAGTGATCCCTTAGTGCAGAGTCAGGAGTAAGTCTTGAGCACCACTGGATGACCCTCAAAATTAGGAAATCAAATAGGAACAAAATCAAAGTCACATTTAAAGAACCAATCCAAAGTCCACTACAATTTTTATATTCAGCAAAACACTGACCCAATGTTAGCATTGTGTAGGCTCAACCCCCAGCATTGCAAAAGATAAATAAATAAGTAAAGCAAATGAAGTAATATATATGTTCAAAGGATCCCGAACCAGAGTAGGAGGGGCAGGAAGCAAAGCAAAAAACAAAAACCCAGAGAAGCAAACAAGAAAATATTGCAATTAATTCTAGTGATATAAAAAATTCTGTTTTGTTTGAGTGTTATATCATATTGGTTATTAAAATCTCTAATTAATATGTCAAAATATTTATATTTTGATCAGATTTTGCTTTGCATATATATATATGTGTGTGTGTATATATATATACATATATATATACATATATATATATATATATGCTTTTTGGGTCACACCTAGCAATGCTCAGGGGTTACTCCTGGCTCTGCACTCAAGAATTACACCTGTAAGTGCTCAGGGGACCATATTAAATGCTGGGAATCAAACCCAGATCGGCCACATGCAAGGCAAACGCCCTACCCTCTGTGCTCTTGCTCCAGCCCCTGCTTTGTATATTTTTAAGGATTTTTATATCTTTCTAATGGTTTCAATCCCAAACATCATGAAATGGTGTTTTCTCTTTAGCTGTGTCATAGTCTTTTTTTTCTCATAATTCTGCCATTTTATGTCTATTCTTTTTAGCTTTCCCCTTTATTTTATTCTTAATATTTCACTTTAAATTATTCATTTAAAAGTATAGGATCAGAAATGTAGCTTAATGATAGAGTTATATGCCTTTTATATGTAAGACACTGGTTAAACACCTGGTATGGAATTTTAAAATGCAAGCATATATCTTTTTAGATTTTAGATCTTTTTAAGAAAAAAGCTTAAAACTTCCTGCTTTTTTAATTGGAGTCTTTTAATCAATAATGACTAGGAAAATAAAATTGAGACATTTTCACAGTACAGGTTCACTTACTTGTCATTTCAATTACACATGTTTCTATTTTATTGTATCTTATTTATTTATTTATTTAAATTGGGAGGTGACTTAGAGCCACACCCAGCTGTGCTCAGGGATTGCTTGCGACTCTGTGCTGAGGGGTCTCTATTGGTGTTGTTGGTGCGTAGGGAACAATTATTGGTGCTGAGGATGCGAACAGGGGTTGGCCAAGAGCACTCTCCTGTACCGTTTCTCCAGTCCTCTATCTGACTCTTTCACCCTGAGCTCAACACCCATCACTGCAATAAGTACAGTTGCATAGCAACACTATACATATAAGATAGAGCATGGTTTTTACTTTAAATATTGCTGCATGTTTGAGGACTATGGAGTAAGTTCAAAGGGCTGACAAGACCACCAGATTCCCACTGGGGAGACTTCTCCATAATAAATAGTACTATGTGTTTTTAAATGATAATATCTATGGTTATCTAGATAATTGCTATTTCCCAGTTTTTCATTCATACCTAAAAACTTATATTTCCATCTGATACTATTTTCCCTTTTTATAAAGAACCTTTAATATTTCTTGAAGTATATACTTGCTGGCCATATACATATATTTATTTAAATCACATGATAAATAATACGTTTTACTGTTTCCTACATGAACAGGTTATCATGTATTAAAACATACTTAAGCCTTCTGTCTAAAGTGTCTTCAAAAATTGTTAACAAAAAAAAAATGTTTTAGTTAATCGATGTGAGAAGGTGCAAACTGGCATTCGTTTTGATGGAAGGAATTTTTAATTTAAAGCAAAAGGAAATTCTTCTCAAAAAATATGTAAAACTTTTATATTTTGTATGACATACTAATGGAAGGGCTACTTTGATGCTTTAAGAAAAGAGGTAGCTAAAAAACCAATGCAGTTTGGGAGGAATGCTGCTGAGTTCCTTCCCATCATTTTGATCTGTCCACTAATGCATTTGACTCTGCTTGATCCTAAACTTCATGAATTTCCAATGTTATTTTAGCCCTTAGGAAAGTCCATTGGAAAATTATTCAGCTACAGGGCCAGAGAGATAGTACTACAGGTAAGGCACTTGCCTTAAATATTACTGGGTGTAGCCCAAAATACAAATATATATATATGTTTATATATATATATTCAGTTAAAAGAAATTTGAAAAAATGAGAATGCATACAAACTAAAAGGAGGATAACAATGTTTTGTGTAAGGCACACAATATTAGCAAGGTTAAAAGATCAGGAAAATACAAGTACTTAGAGAAAATAGATCTGAAATGCTTTCTTTTCCAAATAAGGTCCTCAAAAGTTGGGTATGTTCTTTTTTAACTAAGTTTATCCACGAGCTAACATGGTGGTCATCATAAAACGAGTGCACAGCATTTTATTGTGGGATGGAATAGAATAAAGGGATTGGTTATTTTCATTCAATATGAAATGAAAAGGGAGCAGTAGAAACATCACTTTGTGGCAAACAATGACCTTTGTTACCACCCAGTTTCCTCCCTCCCTTCCTTCCTTCCTCCCTTCCTCCTTCCCTCCTTTTCTTCCTCCTCCCTTCCTTCTTCCTTCCCTTCCTTCCTCCTTCCCTCCCTTCCTCCCTCCCTCCTTTCCTCCTTCCTTCCTTCCTTCCTTCCTTCCTTCCTTCCTTCCTTCCTTCCTTCCTTCCTTCCTCTCTTCCTTCCGCCTTCCTTCCTCCCTTCCTCTCTTCTTTCTTTCCATCCTTCCTGACACAATGCCATGAGGCTGGTTCTTACTCCTCCAAAGCACCATAGCTAAAGGAAAACCTTTCCAGATGATTTATGATGCAGACATAACCCTGTCAGCCTAGCACAATATTCCCACACTAATCACTACTGTGACTGGCCCATTGTTGGACAAGTGTCCCAAAAAGAAAGAGTGTAGGACCATATCAGCAAGGTTAAGAGCTGCTGTTTTTGTGAGAGGAGACTCCTTCTGGGGTCCTCCTAGGGTTAAAGTCAACCAAGGGACAGGGCTGCAGAGAGAGTACAATGGGCAGGGGATTTGCTTTAAATGCAGATGACTTTGTTTGATCCTCAGCCTCCCATATGGTCCCCTAAGCACCACCAGGAGTAATTCCTGATTGGAGAGCCCTAAGAATTGCAGGGTGAGACCCCCCCCGCAAAAAAAAGACAGTCAACCAAGGTGCAATAGTACAGCGGGTAGGGTTTTGCCTTGCACGCGACTGACTCAGGTTCGATTCCTCTGCTCCTCCTGGAGAGCCCAGCAAGCTACCAAGAGTATCACGCCCACATGGCAGAGCCTGGAAAGCTCCCCGTGGCATATTTGATATGGCAAAAACAGTAACAACAAGTCTTACAATGGAGACATTAGTGGTGCCTGCTCGAGCAAATCAATGAGCAATGGAATGACAGTGATATGACAGTGATACAACCAAGGAGATGTAGAGATGAGAGAGTGAGAGACAACAATCTAGGTGGTATTGGTTGCGCCCTGGTATTCAGCCCAATCGTGGGAATGGATAGAGGTGGTCTCAAATAAAAGATCAGTTTGCAATTTACAAATTATGTCAAATATATCAACTAAACATATTACATACCTTAAATTAACACAATAATATGTGTCAATATATTTTATTAAAACTAGGAGGGGAGAGTAAGAAAGCAGTTAAGTAAATAGAACAGAGTATTTGTGGACTTCTAGAGCTGATAATTTCACCATGGTTCAAAAAGAACCATAGACCATGCTATCAGCTGGTAAAGAAATCCTCTTCCCAAATCTAATAGCATGACTGACAGTAGTAAAGGAAAACTATAATTTAACTGCTTGTGAGCATGTTGATTAGTCAGACACTAATTCTATGTTAAGGCCTCTATCCTCCATTCCAGTAATTAATTGCCCAAATTAGTTGTAATCATTGAATTCACTGACAATTTAATGATAACAGCTTAGGGCAACAACAACAATGAAACTGAATGACTGAAAAATAGAAGCTGAATACCCAAAGTAAAGAAAGTATCCTATCCATTACCTTTCTTATTACCAAGGTTTCAAATCTTTGTATGGCATTTATACCAAATCTCTATGTTAAGATTTTCTTACTTGAAACATCAGATATAAACATAACCACTAAATAAATTATAGGTTATCAACACAGTCAGTATAAAAGCCAATGAGTGAAATATCTTAGCCCATTAATCTCTTCTCCATTGTAGAAAATAGATCAGCTTGATTATGAGCATGTATTTCCACAGATAAGTGGACAGTGCCAATAAAACCAATGAGCGTAAATGTAGGTGATCTATATTATTAGTAATATCTCTTATCAATCAATATAAGTATATATACACAAATTTGAAGTGTAAAATCACTTGGAATAGAACACAAAGTAAACAAATATTTCTAGATGGTTCAATTTTTAATTGAAACTTCACTTTGAAACATTACATGACCAATCTCTATTCATTGTCTTTTGTAGAATCCTTTCCAGAGTAAATCATATATTACTTTTTTCTTTAAACAACAAACAATAATGAACAAAATGCATAATTACAAATCATAAGGCCTATTCATATGACATATACATATAAAATAAGCAAATTATGAAATATTTATTACCTGTACATATTAAGTTCATATTTATTCCAAAATTAAAATTCTACACTTTTTTCTTTGTTTATTTATTTAATTTTTTAATTAGTGAGTCGCAGTAAGGGTACAGTTACAGATTCACATATTTTCGTGCTTGTTTTTCCCTTATGCAATGTTCGAGAGCCCATCCCTCCACCAGTGTCCATTCACCACCAATTAACCCAGGATCCCTCCCACCCCACAATCCCATCCCCCCACCCCACCCGGCCTCTGTGGCAGGGCATTCCAATTTGTTCTCTCTCTCTCCTTTTGGGTGTTGTGGTTTGCAGTAGGAGTATTGAGTGGACATCATGTTCAGTCTCTAGTCTAAAATTCTACACTTTTTTAAAAGGAAAAGTACCAATGAAAGCATTAGCTGGTTCTGCGGCCTGATGGGAGCATCACAAGCATCACAAGTGTGGTGCTAGGAATATGGCCCTCCTCTCACATGCCTTTGAAAAATGGCATTGGGAGCTTTCACAGTCAGCTCAGGGCCCCATGTCTAGGGAATGCAATAGAGGAGCACTTCATCTGCAGTGCTGAGTTAGAGCTAGATGAGATGGGAGACTTCTCTGAAGAGCTCATGACCAACAAGTTTGATAGACTGTGAAGATGGAATCAGTCCCAGGTAAGACAGCAGCTGCAGACAATGCTCCATTACTTCCGGAAAGGTGATGGGGCTGGTTGGAGGGGCATACTCTTTCCCATAACCCAAAGAAAAAGGGGGTGAGAGTCACCAGCCTTACAACAGCCAGAGACTGTTGATGACATGGATAGCACGGAGGAAATGGAAGTTGCAGTTGCCAGTAATAAGGCAGCTGCAAAGGGATCTGTTCCCAGCCTAAATCCTCTGAACAGACTTCTGGACTATTAAAGGAGAAGATACAGTGAAGGACGGCTGGACTATAGTCTACAGAAAGAAACGGATGGAACTGGAAATGGGTTGGGTTCTAATTAGCTGGTAGTGTTGAGACAATGGGATTTGGGAGGGGGTTGTAGTCCTCTGAGGTTTATTATTCCAACCACACTGCAACCACATACACACCACTTCCCAATTTAACCCCTCCTCTAGAAGAAGAGATTTTAGGATTATGGTCTCAGGGGTCGTGAGGTCTGACTTCCCTTGCACAGTGACTCGTGGGTGAAATCAGTGCAGAGGGAGAGAGTATGGGTGGAGGAGAAGCTCGCCGTCAGATGACAATGGTGTGTGAATTCACGAAGGAAGAGTATTAGTAGGAGAACCAATTCTAGGAATACGTCAACAGAAGAGAGGTTGGTTGAAAATTGGAGTGAAAGTAGCTGTGGAATCTCTCCTCTTATCCCCTCACCCACACACATCCACACAGTAACTCTGCTTCCCCTCCCAGAGACTGTAACCTGCCAACACTCCTTTCTTACTGTTCCACTTCTGGTATTGAGTCCAAAGCATCTTCAAAGCATCTAATACCTCAGCTAGGTTGAAGGTAGGGTTCTTTCTGTTTCAATCTCTTTAAAACTTTTTATCTCGGGGCTAGAGTGATAGCACAGCGGGTAGGGCGTTTGCCTTGCACGCGGCCGACCCGGGTTCGAATCCCAGCATCCCATATGGTCCCCTGAGCACCGCCAGGGGTAATTCCTGAGTGCATGAGCCAGGAATGATCCCTGTGCATTGCTGGGTGTGACCCAAAAAGCGAAAAAAAAAAACCTTTTTATCTCACCCTATCCAATTCAAAAGATAAAGCTTTAGAATTCAATAAATAATACCGCTGGAATAAAAAGAAATGATGAACCTCACTGAAAAATTAACCTGCAGAAAATTGAGGTACGTGGGTTTTGTGACTGAAATTTCCAGGCTTTCTCAGAGTTGGGATGGTTTACCTCTCCCTCCACCTCCCGTTACTTCCAGAAATCCCAGCAGTCATGTCCATACTCCAAAGTCACCACCTGGTTAAAAATTAAGCTGTACGCTTAAATATTTTGGATTTCCTGGAGTGTGTGGGATGGACATCTCAAACTCTATAATACTGATAAACTAGTAGTAGTAACATAATAGCAACACTCCAGATTGGATGGGATGTAATGTAGAAGGCAACCAATTTTGATTAACAAAACATAAACACAGATGGTTTAGCCTTTAACATCTTAGTAATCTCTCACACAAGGACTTAATATCTCTATTGTAAGATACAACAATTTACACTATATTTTTAGGAAATACCTTGACCATTCTGTTAGCATAATGTTGATAACAACCAATATAAAATAAATTATGGAGGGCCTGCTATAGGGGAAGGCTTAAGGAATAGTTGGGGAAATTGGAGACAATGATGGAGGGAAGATATAATGGTAGTGGGAGTGGTGATGGAATATTGAATGCTTGTAACAAATCATCATGAACAACTTTGTAAACCACAGTGTCTATATAAAGTGTAGGAGTCAATTTACATGTAGTCCTTACCTATTTCTTGCAATCACAATATATCAGTACCGAATTGCTTTAAAAGTTTTATTAGGAGGATCGTGACCCCACCTACCCCGCCCTGTGCCCCAAGAGATTACTGGGGCTGTAGCCTGTATCGGGGGTGTGGCCTCATAAGGGGCGTGGCCACTTGCCAGAGCAGCCGCAGTTGTAATTTTTCTTACAATATACTCTCTATAACCTATTTCTTCGAAAATCACCCTGACCATCTCAATCATTCTTTGCCAAATAGTCCTTTAGCTGACTTGAACTTCACAAAAGTTGTCAGTGAACAATAGAATCTGCACAAGCTCCTCGTAAAGACAGCATAGCCCTAAGTCATCACTAGAAGCCCCACATAAACCAAGAGGAGCATCTGAGAGTAAGGAACTATTCTAGAATTGGAACAAGACTACCATCATCAACTTAGCACAAACAGAATCCCCTATAAAGAAAGAGGGAATAGGGATAGACAACTAGAAGGTTCCAACTCTAGACTTCCATAACAATATGAAGAAACAGCGAAAATCCCCTCCACGAAGAGAAGATGAAGAAAAGATTCCAGAAATCTCCACAGGGTTTACCCACATACAGGACCTCCCAGAAAAAGAATTCAGAGAGGAAATCTTGAAGAGAGTTGATGTACGCAAAGCAACCATGGAACAGACATCCAATAAATTAAGGGAGGATATGAATGATGCTTTCGAACGGTCAACCAAGAAAATGCAGTAAGAAATGACATCAGAAATTTCAAAGCTATGAACAGAAGTCACACAAATAAAAGATTCGGTAGATGAATTAAAAATCTCAGTAGGTGCCCTCAAGAGTAGAATGACTACAGCTGAAGACAGAATTAGTGAGCTTGAAGATGAGCTGCAGAAAGCTTAAGACAACAACAAATAATGGCAAAAGACCTAAAAATGGCCATAAAGCGAATCAGATCCTTGGAGAGAACTTCAAGAGGAGCAGCATAAGAATCATTGAAGTACAAGAAGTAAAGGGAAGTAATCTCAATGAAAAAAACACAGTGAAAGACATCATTGCTAAGAAATTCCCAGAGCTGGAGAAGGCAGGCATCCAGATACAAGGAGTCCGAAGAGTACCAGCAAAAAGAGACCCGAATAAAAAGACTCCAAGGCATACCATAGTCAGAATGACGGATGCTGTGGATAAAGACACAATTCTGCAAGCAGCAAGGTCAAAGAAGGAAATCACATACAAAGGCAATGGTGGGACATGGTGAAAAAACTCAACAAAACGAACACCTCACCAAGAATACTTATTCCAGCTAAACTCTAACTCAAACTCGAAGGAACCATACACAATTTCTCGGATAAACAACAGCTCAGGAACTTCATAGACTCAAAACCAAACTTAAAAGAAGGACTAAAGGGGGCTATTGTAAGTCAAAGAAGAACCCCACAAGAACAACCAACCCCACAGAAAAATGACACAAAACCCATGACAATCATCTCTCTCAATGTCAATGGCCTAACTGTGCCAATTAAGAGACACAGAGTGGCAAAATGGATTCGGAAACTAAACCCAACATTCTGCTGCCTGCAAGAAACACACCTGAACAAACAGAGTAAACATAGACTCTAAGTCAAAGGGTGGAAAACAATCCTGCAAGCAAACAACTCCCTCAAAAAAGCTGGGGTGGCAATACTAGTATCCGACAACATAAATTTCAGGTTGAAAAAGATTAGAAGGGATAGTGAAGGTCACTTCCTATTTATCAAGGGATATGTGCCACAGGAAGAAATCACACTCTTAAACGTATATGCATCTAATGAGAGACGTGCTAAATACTTAAAACAACTCCTAACAGATTTTAAGGAGGACATCACTAACAGCACAATAGTAGTTGGAGACTTCAACACTGCCTTATCACCTCTGGATAGATCAACAAGAACAAAACTCAGCAAGGAAACACGGACTCTGAAGGAAGAAATAGAAGAGAGAGGCCTAATAGACCTATACAGGGCCTTACACCACAAAAAGAAAGAATACACATTCTTTTCTAGTGCACACGGAACATTTTCCAGAATAGACCATGTACTGGGCCCGAGACCATACCTCAATAGAATCGGAAAAATAGAAATTGTATCAACTATCTTCTCAGACCACAATGCACTGAAGATTGAAGCAAATCACACACAGACGCAAAGAATCAAAACAAATACCTGGAAATTAAACAGCTCAGTGTTGAACAATGAGTGGGTCAAGAAGGAAATCAAGGAAAAAATCAAGAGATACCTCGAAACAAATGAAAATGAAGACATGACCTACCAAAACCTATGGGACGCAGCTAAAGCTGTGTTAAGGGGAAAATTTATAGCTCTGCAAGTATTCCTTAGGAAAGAAGAAAGGGCCTACACAGACAGCTTGACCTCACAGCTCAAGGCCTTAGAAAAGGATGAGAAAAAGGAACCCAAACCAGATTGAAGGAAGCAAACAATAAAAATTAGAGCAGAAATTAATGACATAGAAACCCAGAAAACAATGCAAAAGGTCAATGAAACCAAGAGCTACTTATTTGAGAAAATTAACAAGATTGATAAACTGCTAGCGAGACTCAGAAAGAAAAAGAGAGAGAATGAATGAATCAGGAATGAAACAGGAATGAAAACGGGGACATCACAACAGAAAGCAACGACATTCAAAAGATCATCAGAGACTACTTTGAAAGTCTGTATGCCACGAAACAGGAGAACCTAAAAGAAATGGATGAATTTCTTGATTCCTACAATCTCTCAAGACTGAACCAAGAAGACTTGGAATACCTGAATAGACCCATTAATATTAAGGAAATTGAAACTGTAATCAAAAATCTCCCCAAAACCAAAAGCCCAGGTCCAGATGGATTCACTGGCGAATTCTTCCAAACATTTAAAGAAGACCTGTTGCCAGTTCTCCTCAAGCTTATACAGGAAATGGAAAAAAACAGAAACTCTCCCAAACAGTTTCTATGAAGCACGTATCTCCCTAATACCAAAAGGAAACAAAAACACCACTAAGAAAGAAAATTATAGACCAATATCCCTGATGAACACTGATGCGAAGATCCTAAGAAAAATATTAGCAAATAGAATCCAACAACTCATCAAAAAAATCATACACCATGACCAACTGGATTCATCCCAGGGATACAAGGATGGTTTAACATTTCAAAATCAATCAACATAATCCATCGTATCAATAAAAGTAAAGATAAAAATTATATGATCATATCAATAGATGCAGAGAAAGTATTTGACAAGATCCAACATCTGTTCATGATGAAAACCCTCACCAAAGTGGGTTTTGGAAGAACTTTCTTCAAAATAGTCAAAGCCATCTACCACAAGCCTACGGAAAGCATTATCCTCAATGGGGAAAAACTAAGGGCCTTTTCTCTAAGATCTGGCACAAGACAAGGATGCCCACTCTCACAACTTCTCTTTAATATAGTACTGGAAGTACTTGTGATAGCTGTTAGAGAAGAAAGAGACATTAAAGGCATCCAGATAGGAAAGGAAGAAATCAAGCTCTCACTATTTGCAGTTTCTCAGTAGAAGCTAGAGATGCCTAAAGCCTCTACTAAGAAACTCTTAGAAACAATGAACTTATACAGTAAAGTTGCAGGCTATAAAATCAATATCGAAAAATCCATGGCCTTCCTATATGCAAACAATGAGACAGAGGAAAGGGACATGAAAAAAGCAATCCTATTCATAATCATTCCCCAGAAAATCAAGTACCTCGGAATCAGCTTAACCAATGAAGTAAAAGACCTCTACAAAGAAAATTATAAAATGCTACTCCATGAAATAAAAGAGGACATGAGGAAATGAAAACATGTACCCTGCTCATGGATAGGGGGTATCAACATTGTCAAAATGGCAATACTCCCCAAAGCATTATACACATTCAATGCAATCCCTATAAGGATACTCATGACATTCTTCAAAGAAATGGATCAAGCAATTCTAAAATTTATATGGAACAACAAACGCCCATGGATAGCTAAACCAGTTCTTGGGGAAAAGACGATGGGCAGCATCACCCTCCCAACCTTAAACTTTACTACAAAGTGGTAACATTTAAAACAGCATGGTACTGGAACAAAGGCAGAGCTGCAGACCAATGGAACAGGGTGGAATATCCCTACACACAACCCCAAATATATGATCATCTAATCTTTGATAAGGGAACAAGAGATGTGAAGTGGAGCAAGGGACATCTCTTTAACAAATGGTGCTGGCACAACTGGACAACCACATGCAAAAGAATGGGCTTAGACCTTGACCTGACACCATGCACAACAATCAGATCAAAATGGATTAAAGACCTCAACATCAGATCATAAACAATAAGGTACATTGAAGACAAGGTTGGCAAAACTGTCCACGATATTGAAGATAGAGGTATCTTCAAAGGTGACATGCAACTGGCCAACCAAGTGGAAACAGAGATCAACAAATGGGAATACATTAAACTTAGAAGCTTCTGCGTGACAAAAGATACAGTGACCAGAATACAAAGACAAACTATATAATCAGAAAGGATATTCACCCAATACCCATCAGATAAGGGGTTGATATCAAGAGTATATAAGGCACTGGTTGAACTCTACAAGAAGAAAACATCCAACCCCATCAGAAAATGGGGCAAAGAAATAAACAGAAATTTTTTCAAAGAAGAGATACGAATGGCCAAAAGACACATGAAAAAGTTCTCTACACCACTAATCACCAGGGAGATGTAAATCAAAACAACCATGAGATACCTCCTCACACCACAGAGACTGGCACACATCCAGAAGAACAAAAGCAGCTGCTGTTGGAGAGGATGTGGGGAGAAAGAGACCCTTCTACACTGCTGGTAGGAATGCCAACTGGTTCAGCCCTTTTAGAAATTGAGCTCCCAATTGACCCAGCAATACCACTCCTTGGAATATATCCCAGAGAAGCAAAAAAGTATAGTCGAAACGACATCTGCACTGTTTGCAATAGCCAGAATCTGAAAAAAACCTGAGTGCCCTAGAACAGATGACTGGTTAAAGAAACTTTGGTACATGTATACAATGAAATACTATGTAGCTGTTAGAAAAAATGAAGTCATGAACTTTGCATATAAGTGGATCAGCATGGAAAATATCATGCTAAGTGAAATGAGTCAGAAAGAGAGAGACAGACATAGAAAGATTGCTCTCATCTGTGGAATATAAAATAACAGAGTAGGAGACTAACACCTAAGAATAGTAGAAATAAGTACCAGGAGGTTGACTCCACGGCTAGGAAGCTGGCCTGACATGCTGGGGGAAAAGGCAGCTCAGATAGAGAAGGGAACACCAAGTAAAATGTGGTTGGAGGCCACGTGGGGGAAGGGTGATGCGTGCTGAAAGAAGACTAGAGACTGAAGACAATGGCCACTCAACACCCCTATTGCAAACCACAACACCCAATTGGAGAGAGAGAACAAAAGGGAATGCCCTGCCACAGAGGCAGGGTGGGGTGGGGGGAGATGGGATTGGAGGGTGGGAGGGATGCTGTATTTATTGGTGGTGGAGAATGGGCAGAGGTGAAGGGATAGGTTCTCAAACATTGTATAAGGGAAACACGAGCACAAAAATGTATAAATCTGTACCTGTACCCTCACGGTCATTCACTACTTAAAAAATTAATTAATTAAAAGAAGTTTTATTAGCTGTGGGATGGGTTGAGTATTTCTCCCTGCTCCAAGCAGAGCCCTGGCAGCCGAAAACCTCCAGAACCCAACTGCCGCCGTGCTAAGGCCACTCTCCACATGCTCGCACGACTTCACCCTAGAGAAACGATCCTCACCCAAGATGGGATGAACCTCACTCGATTGCTGACCAGCAGGAAAACCCAGGTACGTGGGAACCCGTGACTGAGGTCTCCAAGCCCCCTGATCAGGACTGGACCTCTTCCCCCCAGCTCCTCAGTTTTCCAGTAGCTTGGCAGTCACAACCACAAATTGCCCCCAGCGCCATGTAATCTCATCAACGGCCAAGGCCCAGAGACTATAAACTAAAGCTCTCAGAAGAGAGCACTGCAGAATTTCATAGAGTGCAACCTCTTATACTCTACCTCACTCACTTACAAGAAGTAGCGCACATTTGTTCGGTTTCTAACATACCTGCTTTTATTCTCTTATATTCTGGCTTAAATGGCTCCAGAATGAAATACAACAACCCTCACACACTTACCTCTTATTGTGGTGGGAAGGTACTCGGTGGTGGGGTTGGTGTTTGAATATTACCTGTAATAAACTATTGTGAGCTACTTTATGAAAATAAAATACGATGAAAAGTCTTATTAATAACTGGTAAGACATGATTATTACCGTAATGAGATCCAAGTATCAAATAAAATTTAATGTAATATACTTTAAATTCCAGAGGTGAAAACGTAATATAAATGAGAATAAACATTTTTTATATTGTATTAACTGATTGTAATTTTCTTATTTACATGATCAAAATTACACAGTAATTATAAATTGGCTCTTGCTGGTTTATTTTCTGATCATTCTACTTGTCATTTCTTAAAGTTTTGTTGGAATAAGAAATATAAAGTAAATTTGTTATGTGCCTAAGGATCAGGTTGGAATTGGGAGGAAAACTGGGGATATTGCCAGAGGGAAAGTCACTCTGGTGGTATTGGAACACTAAATGCTTGAAACAACAAAATACTTTAAATAATGAACAACTTTGTAAATCACAGTTTTTGTAATAAAAATTAATTTAAAAATTAATTTAATTTTTAAAAATTCACATTGCATACAATGTTAAATTATTACTTTGTTTACCTGAAAGTAAAGTAATGCTGTGTGATAATTAGACTTCAATTTTAAAAAGAAAAATCAGAAACCATTTCAAGTCATGCCTGACTTTTGAAGTACTTCTGCATGCTTTGAAGCCATGCACTCTATCCTCCAAATACTGATGGTGTCCCTGCCTCCCTCCACATTCACTCTGCTAGAGGTGGAAATTGAGTAGAATGTCAGTAACCACTGAAGCAATCAGCCTTTGAATGGTCAGGTCACCTCATTGATAATTGTAAAATTCCATCCACTGAAATTCATACCCATTTGATCATGATGACGTATTTCTTCCTCTGGATGTCCATGGTTCCTTTTAGCACTATACGATTTTTGTCCAAGTCCCCTTACAATCTTTCTCACCTTATGAATGACCTTCAAAGCCCCTTCAAAGTCTTTGGGCTGGTACTACCCGAGATTCTAGGAACACAGTCACAGAGAGTATCAATGAGTCCTATGTTCATCTAGTGATGATACTCTTTCTAGTAAAGAAGATAATAAAGAAAAAATAAATGAGAAAACAAATTAATTGCAGATTCCAGTAGGTATTACGGAGAGTCTACAAAGTCATTTATTCTCATTTTAACAAAATAGTGTCAACATTTATGCTTTTCATGTACAGATCGTCTCCACCTTCAACACCACTAAAGGGCCAAGCCATTGTCCTTATGTTTCTTGTAAATGACCTCTTCCTCCTTTCCCACTCCATATCCATACTACTTAGAAATCTATTTTGCAACCCAAGCCAAGGGTTTGCTATTGTTTGATACTGTCTATTCCCTTTTTGTACCAGGAAGGTACAGAAAAAAAAGACTGAATACATAGAGAAAGGACTTTATCTGAGTAGACACAAAAACTGAAGCTCCATCCATGAGAAAAGCCACACAAGAAGCACCTTAAAGAGAAGGAGCAGCATGAAAAATCCCTCTGAGAAAACAAATGATTCTTCTTTCCTGGAAGGTTGAAAATCATATGGACAAAAAAAAAAACCCAAATCTACATAAAGAAAATTCTCTTTTAAGAAAAGTCTAGAAATGTTTTACAGTGAAGTCTTTAGAATCTTCTGTGTATGTCATCATGTCATCTGCAAATAGAGGTAGTTTAACTTCTTTAGTAATTTGGAACCTGAATGTGCTGATTAATGTTTCAAAACCTATATTGAAGGGACTGACCGATAGAACAGTGGGTAGGGCATTTACCTTATACGTGGCCAACCTGGGTCCAATCCCTGGCATCCCATATGGTTCTTCACGCACTGCCAGGAATAATTCCTGAGTGCAGAGGCAGGAATAACTCCTGAGTATTGCTGGATGTGGTCCAAAAGCCAAAAAAAATTGTTGAATAACAATGGAGAAACTGAACATACTGACCTTGTACTTGACCTCAGGGAAGGCTTTCCATTTTCAACATTGGTTATGAACCTGGTGGTAGGTTGTTTAATTGGCAAATATTGTCTTGAGGGATATTCCTTCTACCCCTATTTTTGTGAGGATATTTATCATGAGTGATATTAGATCTTGTCAAAAGCCTTTTCTGCATCTATTGATATCATCATAGGATTTTTTTCCTTTCCTTTTGTTTGTGAGGTATATTACATTAATTGGTTTGCATGTATTGAACCATCCTCTAAAAAGTGAGATAAATCAGTGGGAGAAGAGGAGATCCCAGATTTGCTCTCACTTATCTATGGCATCAAGAGAATAAAACAAAAGAATGTGCATTATTGATGGATGAAAGATCCTTGGTTCTTGAGAATAAAACTAAAGTTATCAAGTAATGGAGAAAAACAGGAAGGAAGAAGTGGATTAGAAGTGGCAGAGGAATAGTGGTGGACGGCACTTCGGTGATGGCGAAGATGCTGTAATTTTGTGCATTAATTTTTGGTTAGTCTTAAATCATAAGAGTAACCACAACTGTAACCATAGTACCATGCTAAAATACAAACAGAAACAAGAAAACTCTAAATGTGATGAAGGAGCTTACAGGAGGCAGCAATGGCCAAGGACGATGAGGAAGAAGAGGAAAAGTATTGTGAAATGAGGTGAGAGTCTTGCAATACCAGATCATACAACTAGTTGGCTGAGGGTGGGAAGGGGTAAAACGTTTCTATTTCTTTCTAAATGCAATGGCAAGTGACAGGCATGACAGCAGTAAAATCTGATTTAGATTTTTAAAAGATCATTCTGGCTGCCTAAGCATTGCAAATTCTTGTAACTATTTCTCACAGGCATCATTTGCATTACTTTTCTTGGTTATATGCTAAATACGCTCTTTTTTTATGTTCTTCTGCAGAAAGCTATCTGGATTGAAAGGCAGTGACTGGGACATCAGCTAATGTTTTAAAATAAAACAAAATATGAATCCAGAGCAATAGTACAACTGGTAGGGGATTGCCTTGCACATGACTGACCAGGGTTCAATCTACAGCATCCCTTATGGTCCCCCAAACACGTCCAGGAATGACCCTTGAGCATAGAGCAAGAGTAAATCCTGAACATCACAGGAACAAACAAACAAAAATTATGAAAATAAAATAAAGAAAAATAATCCCTTGTTTTACCCAGGCTGTTCCTTTTATTCATGTAACTAAAGATTCTTATTTCCTGAAAGGTTGGAAATCAAACAAGCAAAAGTAAACAATTCTTCTTAAAGAGTTACAATAATTAGCAACCTTACCGCATTTTGGAATTACCTGGGCGCTTTGAAAGAAAAAAAAAAAACATAATATCCAAACAACTCACATGAGGGATTAAATCAGGGTATTTGTAGGGAATTGTTCTAAACAGCCCAAGTGGTCCCATCCTGCTTCAAATTTGGAAAGTATGGTAGGAGCCTGTGCCCCAGATCTTACTGCATAGAGAAATCATCCAGGCGTTTTGCTGTAATGGATATTCTGATTCCATAGGTTTGAGGCGGAGCCTAAGAATCTGAATTTCTTTACAGCTTCTGGCAGCTCCTTTATTGCAGGCTTAATAAGCACATTTGGGGCCAGGGGTGACAACTCAGCAGTTGGCACATGTGCCTTGCATGAGCTGGCACCAAAATTAGCTGTCAGCTCCATCATGGTTTCTAATGACTTTCACACCCCATCACCCATCAGGCTCTAAACCAGCTGGCTGGAAGTGGCCCCCAGGCCCTCCAAGGGCATTATAAACTGGAGGATTTATTAAAACATGGGTTTCAGACCAGAGAGAGAGAGAGAGAGAGAGAGAGAGAGAGAGAGAGAGAAACAGCAGGGAAGGTGCTTGTCGTTTACACAGCTGACTCGGATTCTATCCCTAGCATCATATGTGGTCCCTAAACACGGAGCCCTGAGTACCTCTAGGTGTGGCCCTAAAACAAAATTTTCTTTTTCTCTGAGCCCATCTAAGTACTCTGTAATATATACGTATATATTATATGTTTTATATATATATATATCACTATCATCCCGTTGCTCATTGATTTGCTCAAGTGGGCACCAGTAACATCTCCATTGTGAGACTTGTTATTACTGTTTTTGGCATACCAAATAGGAAATGGTAGCTTTAATTTCAAAAAAAAATTGTGACAAAGACAACCCTTCAAAGATGTTTTGGTGACAAAAGTCATCTGAAAGTTGAAGCTAACCCTGATGTTTTAACACAAAGAGAAGCTTATGCTAATATTTAAATGATCATTTCTCGGATTTTAGCTGTCACATGCCCTTAGAGTTCCTACTCAATAAAGTCTTTAAAACTCCTAATTTTTGTTTTATTTTTAGTAGTTGCCTACTTTTCCCCTTTCTTTCTTGCTTTGTTTCAATGCATCTTTATGCTTCTTCCTTGTGGACATGATACATAATGCATTTTTTAATATGACAATTACACATGCTATGCATTTGCTACCCAGGGGACAGCTCAGAGGCAAAGCGTACCTGCCCTGCAGACGAGAGGCATTGAGCTCAATCCCTTTTGCTGATCACAGCAGCTGATGCCCACCCTGGTGCTCTGCAGAACCTGTGCCCGTGAGAGTGTGGGAGCCCAGCACCTGGGTGTGTGTGAACAGTCCGGCAAAAGCAGGACCTCCTGCAAACAGCCGTGTGCCACCACAACTCTTGTATGACCCCATCACAATAACAGCAAAAGAGAAGGGAAGGAGAAAGCAGGAAAGAGAAAACACGCCCTGCTAACACAGAGAGTGCAGGACAGATCACTCCCTAGTACCAAGTATTTCTCCGTAAGTAGCTTTCTGAATATTATTCCTCTGGCTCATCTGCAGATCAAAATATGGACAAAGATACTATACTTTATGTACTCTCTAAGGTTCACCTCCTGTCCCTAGATAATTTCTAGGGACAATTATTTAAATAATTTTAATGATGAGGCTCAGGGACATAAGCAAAATGTCGGTGGCAGGTGCTGCATGTGGAAGGTCTGGGTTTGATCCCTAGCGCCACACTGTCCCCTGAGCACAGCCCAGAGTGAGTTCCAAGCACTGGGCTCTAATTCCTCCCTGAAAAGCCCCCAGAAATGACCCAAAGCCATCTTCAAAATGTGTTTCCTTAATAAAATATGTCTAAAATAACAAATCAAGAATCTTTATTTTCTTGGTGTTTTATTAGTGTCCAAGTAACATAGGATTAACTAATCTGTAACATTGACTCTAAGAAACTACCAAATGTAGCACCCATCTGTTAATTAGTTAAGAAATCATACATAGGTAGGACTGAAGAGATTGAACAGTTGGGAAAATCTTGCCTAGCATGTAGCTGACTGGATTTTAGTCAAATACCATGATCCTCAACAAAAATGGAGGGTGCAATTTTTAAAAGTAGGAACTTTGTATGCCAAAACCTAATTGTAAATTATTTTGTAAATCAGAATCTAAATTTTAAAAAATATCAAAGACTTTTGTAGATCTAATTAAGTACATAAAGATACTACCTGCAAACTTGTCAAAGAGCAAGAAGAGTAGATGACTGGGGAGTTCCAATGCTTTCAATTACCTGTTATTTTCAGAACAAAGGACAGTAATAAAGAGTATATAAGAGAGTTCTTTCTTCTTTTTAGCTTAGAATGCAAAATTACTCGATTTTCTTAACCCTCCTTACTAGAAATAGTCTCTGAAGGAACAAAAGAAGAAAATTAAGAATTTCCTTCAAGTTGTATTTACTGATTTTCTTTTTCATTTATTTGGGCTTGGGAGTCTTGCCTAGTGATATTCGGAGTTTATTTCTGACTCTGTGGCCGGGGCTGTTCCTGGTGATGCTCAGAGGAGCACAGGTGGTGTCTGGAATATGAACTGAGGTTGGCTAGGCACAAGGTAAGTTTCTTTAGTGACTGGTTTGTTATCAATATTTTTGAAGAAAAGGGAAGAGAAGGATTAACTTGAGGACTCATAATAAATCTGTTCCTGTAGGACCTCAAAGTATGAAGTTTCACACTGAAAATGGGAGTTGACTGACACTAGTCTTGAATGCTTTGAAAAAAATCAGTGAGTTACCATAAAGAGCCTTGTAAATAAGAAGTATCGAAAAATCAAAATATGTCCTAGGACAGATTCCTTGTGATTAATGTTAAAAAGATACATTTGAGGGCTAAACAGATAGTATAGCATGCAGGGTTTGCCTTGCACGTGGCCGACCTGAGTTCCACCCCTGGCACCCCATATGGTGACCTGAGCACTGCCAGGAGTGATCCCTGAGGAAAGACCAGGAATAAGACCTGAGCACCGCAAGTGTAACACCAAAACAAAACAAAAATAGAATAAAATAAAAGGAGAAATATTGGTCAGTGAATTCAATAATACATTAAACTTTCATTTATCTCTTTTTCATAAATCTTAGCTACAGAGCAAAATTACCTTTGTGATTTTTTTTTTCGACTCATGTCTAGATTAACTAATATTGATGGATTCCAAGATCTACAGGAGAAAATGCTGTAACTTTGTGACTTCAGAGATTACTGAAGTCACAAAGTTATGAATATTGCAGTAAATATAGACTGGGGTTATTACTTTGTGGCAGTCTTTGTTGTTTTGGTTTGGAGGCCACTTCCTCAAAGTGTTCAGGGTTTACCCCTAATTTTATGCCCAGGGATCATTTCTGACAGGACTCATGAGACCATATGTGGTGCTAGAGATAGATCTAGGGTCAGCCTAGTACCTTAACCCCGGTAATATTTCTCCTGCCCCAGTCTGATATTTTGTTTATTTTGTTTGGGAGCCAAACCTGGCAGTGCTCAGGAATTACTTCTGGCTCTCCACTCAGGAATCACTTCTAGCACTCAGGAATCACTTCTAGCAGGCTCAGGGGAACTGTTGTGCCTGGGATCAAACCCAGGTCAGTCACGTGCAAGGCTAACTGCTGGGTTCGCTTGAACCCCAGCCTGATATGTTTTAAGCTAACTAGTTAAGCTAGTGTGGGTAACTCTTGGGGGCAATTAGAATTTTGTCTGCTGAGAGGGGAAAATGACCAAGAGCACCAGTAATCAAAATAGCTCACCTAGAAATTATCATTTAAGTCAAAACTATTTATGCCTTTGTTGTTCCTTCAGTGGGAGTCTTCTAGATTTCTAATCAGTTTGCAAGCACATTTTTCTTGTGTACACACTCTTATCTGCTTCAGAAGTTACCTTGTGCCATTATTTATTATTTCCTTGTTTAGGGCTGAGTGACTATGGCAACACACAGGTGGTGTCCATGGCAGCATATACACAGTAATACTAGTGGTTTTTTGCCACAATTCAAATCTTAAAAGTCCAACAGAATCCTGACAGAAAATGAAGTCAGTCACACAGTTTCATTCACTTTGACTTTAAACAGCTAATACTGTGACATTTATCTATTCAGACTGTTCACTTGTCCAGGCTTTCAACACATAAACACACACACACATATAAAGTATTTTTGAGGTATATATATGTTTGTGAAGGCCAGTGATTCAACCGTGGACCTAGCTCCACCAGTAACCCCTCAACTACTATTTATTGAACTTTCTACAACGTATCAGACAGTCTTCTCATCAATCAGTACATCTCAGTGGAAGAAAGCTGTTAATAACAGCACATGTAAATACCCTCCTCTCTCCCAGAGAAGTAATGAAATAATGAGCATAAATAAATTTATTTTAAAATATATAAATTTATTTAGAAAAAATATACATAAAGATGTGAGTTGCGGGAGAAACAGCATGATAGTGAAATGAGGCTGTAAGACTGTGTGTGCAATTTATAAAATTGCACACACAAGGAAGTGACACTTGAGTAGCACTTGAAGATGACGTTTGAATTCTTTAGTCCTGAGAAAAGAGGGAATGCAAGGCAGGGGCAAGAGCCAGGGCAGATACGAAGGCAGGATCGCATCTGGCATGTCCTAGGAAGAAAAAGAGAGCCACGGAGGGAGTGAGCAGGACTCATGCCATGAGTGAGAACTCATGCCATTCTCACTCAGAGGAAAGACAGGTGATAAAATTGGAGATTGCTGGGTACACAAGGGACAGAACTTTGAGGTCAGTGCAATCAGATGGGAGGGTGTGGGGAATTTTGAGCGGAGGAGTAATGGAGTTATATTTTAGGAGTTCACTTGTGTTAAGTTGTTAAGAAAAAACTCTATCCTGGTAAGTGGTGGACTCTTGACCTGGTGGGACAGTTATTTCAGCACAAGGTGCCTCCATCAGGACAGTAGCAGTTGGAACTGGTGGGAAGTGGTGAGATTCTTACCCTATGAAGTTAGATTCAAAGGCATTGCTTGGCGTGTCTGATGGGAAGGCTTGAGGGAATGAAAGGAATTAAGTATCATATTAAACCTCCACTCTGAAGATCACATCGTCGTAGGCGGCTGGGCATGTAGTAAAGTCAAGAAGGTATGAACATTCTAGTCTTGATAAGCACTGTAGAGAGTGGCAGAATGTGTGTTGAGGAAGTAAGAGACTCACTTATCTGTACTTTATTAAGAGATTTTTTATCAGACTGAAAAGAGAACCATTAATTTAATTTTAAATTTATAAAACTACCTCTGACATTTTTTTTTCAGTCAGTTCATTTTCAGTTCTCCCATTAATTACATTCAGTCTGTGTGTTGGCAGTTCAAAACATTTAGACTAACACTCTGTGCATTCTAACCACAGGTCTCTTCAGTGAATAATATGGGACAATGAAAGTCTAATGAGCTAGCTAGACTTTATTCAGAAATTTTTGGTTTAAATCCTATGCTTGTCATTTATAATGTATCTTTTGGCAAGATTTTAAAATTTTAGCCTAACTTTTCTCATCTATGAAATGAAAGGAATAATCTGTGCTTCACAGCAAAGTTCTGAGAGACCAGATTGATATCCTGAAAGCTAGTGTCTACTTGGAGTGAGGAGGTTATTGTTATTCTCTTGTCGTAGCATCTTTGGGGTCTGGAGATGACCAAACTACCCATTCTCATACCAACTGGAAACTAAGAAGAACTCTACTTTCAATTGCTAATGTTTTTTGGGGGAAAGGCATTTCCCACCAAAGTTTTCTGCTACTTGATTACCCCAGCTTGCCTGCAGCCTGACTTATTGACCTCTCTCTGGACCAGAATTACCAGTTAGTGCTATCTCAGAAAGCCTTTTCATGAGGCCTGCTTCTCACCCTTGACTCTCTGTATTTCATTTATTTTTTAGCCTTGAATGTAACTTTACTTAAACACTGTGATTTACAGACTTGTTCACAATACAGTTGTTTCACATATTCAGCAATCTAGCAATAGTCCCATCAACAATGTGCCCTTGCCTCTACCAATATCCCCTGTGTCCCACCTTCTCCCCCAGTCTGCTTGCTTAGCAGGCACTAAATAATTTGCTTCATATGATGTTATAACATCTATCTCGTAATGGCATTGCTAAAGTCGCAGCTGAGCTGTTAGGTGTGGTTGGGCCTTCGTGTTATTGTTTTCACTCATTGAGCTTCATGGGCTTCTACTCAACTTTGTAATCTAATCTTCTCTGCTCCTCCCGGGCTGTCAGCTCCGTGAGTTTAGAAGTGCTGCCTGGCCACCTATGTGGCAGCTTCAGAGGCTTTGGAGCTAAGAGTCTCGGCTGCAGGCGTCTTGGAGTCCCTCTGAGACCAGTCACAAAGCTGAGCTGTTTCTCTAGCAGTGACTGTGGGGCTCAGATGTGAGTGGGCAGAACGCCAGCCCTTTGGCAGGGCCAGGCCTTGGACTGCCCCCATCCCACTAGGCCCCAAAGATATTGGCCAGGTGATGGCTGGGCCCCCCTGAAATAACTCAGCTGCTGGTGTCTCTCTAAGAGCAGTCTCAAACTGAACCATTTCTCTGGCAGTGGCGGAAGCCAACTGTGGGTGGTAGAGTGCTGGGCCTTTGGCAGGGTAAGGACTTATCTTCCCCATCCTGCTAAGGATCCAGAGATCTAGGGCTGGTGGTGGCCAGAATCACCTAGAATAATTCAGCTCAGCACTCTTTCTTAGGTGCTATAATATTGATTATTAAAGCTAGTGAGTTTGGGCCTGAGAGATAGTACAGCATTAAGGCACTTACAACGTAAAACAATTAAACGGAATGAAAACTGGGAAAAGAGATTCTGCTCAGAGGTTTTTTCTTTGTAAATTATTCCATGCTCTACCCTGCCCCAAGCAGAGCCTTGACAGTTAAGGACCTCCAGAACCCAGCCACAGCCATGCTCAAGGCCACTCTCCACATGTTCAGATGAGCCCCATGCATGAAAGGACTGGCAGAGGAACCCAGGTGTGCGGGACCCGGGGCTGATATCTCCAAGCCTGCTCAGATTGGGACTGGGCCTTCTCCACCCAGACCCCCCATTTTCCAATAGCTTGGCAGCCACACCCACAAACTTCCCCCGGGCACCGTGTAATCCCACCAATGGCCAACATCCAGAGACTATAAGACCAAGCTCCCCAAAGAGAGCGACACAGAGTCTCTTGTCCCCCGCACCTGGCTGTCTTCACTGGGGCCCCTCGGAGGGGACGGGTTGCCTTTCCCTCCCTGCCCCAAGCAGAGCCTTGTCAGTTGAAGACCTCTGGAACCCAGCCACAGCCACTCTCCACACGTTTGGACAAGCCTCAAGCATAAAGGGACAGCAGAGGAACCCAGGTGTGCAGGACCCAGGGCTGAGATCTCTAAGCCTGCTCAGATTGGGACTGGGCCTTCTCCACCCAGATCCTCCATTTTCCAATAGGTTGGCAGCCACACCCACAAACTGCCCCTGGGCACCGTGTAATCCCACCAATGGCCAATATCCAGAGACTATAAACCAAGTTTCAGGAAGTGCGTGGCTGCCAAGCGACCATGCAACATCTAATAATTTTGTTCTCCCTCTTGGAGAAACTGACAAGCTACCAAGAGTCTATTGCCCCCACAGGAGAGCTTTGCAAGCTCCGCATGGCATATTCATATCTCAAATACAGTAAAAGATATATACATACCTCTCAGAGAGCCTAATATATATATACATATATATACATACATATATATACATATATATGTATATATACATACCTCTCAGAGAGCAAGCTACCGAGAGTATCCTGCCCGCATGGCAGAGCCTATCAAACTACCCGTGGTGTATTTGATATACCAAAAACAGTAATGATAGGTCTCATTCCCCTGAGCCTCAAAGAGCCTCCAATCATTGGGAAAGACGAGTAAGGAGAGGCTGCTAAAATCTCAGGGCTGAGAGAAATAGAGACATTAACGGTGCCCGCTCGAGTAAATCGACGAACAACGGGATGACAGTGATACAGTGATACCGTGAGTTTGGACCTGAGAGATAGTACAGCATTAAGGCACTTACTTTGAATGCCACGAAACCATGATTCGGTAAGCAAGGCCAGGGGTCACTGAGTACAGAGCCAGGGATAGCACCTGAGGACCACTGAGTGTGGTCTGGCCCCCAAAAGCAAACAGAAAAGATGTCAGAGAGATAGTTCAGGGGATAATTTGAGTTCAATCCCTAGCTCCACTAGGAGTGATCCTTGAACACAAAGCCAGGTGTAAACCCTGAGCACTGCTGGCCATGGCCAATAAAAGCAAAATAAATTAATTAATAAAACATCAGTTTGTTTATTGACTTTTTAAACTTATTTACTCTCTCACCACTGACTATACATTTCTAAGAGACTTGTCTAAACTGTTTATAGCTTATGATCCAGCAACACTACTTCTTGGAATATGCCTTGTGGGGGCCACACAGCAGAAACACCATCTGCACTTCTATATGCATTGCAGCACTATCCACAATAGCCAGAATCTGGAAACACCCTGAGTGCCCAAGTACAGATGACTGGATAAAGAAACTTTGACCCATTGACACAGCAAGATATTATGCAGCCACAAGAAAGAGCCAAAGTCATGAAATTTGCCTGTAAAGGGGTGGACATAGAGAATAACATGCTGAGTGAAATGAGTCAAAAGGAGGGAGACAGACATAAAATGATTTAACTCATCTATGGAATATTAAAAAAAACTTTTATATTTTTTAAGAGAGACAGAGGGAAAGAGAGAAGAAAAGTGCCTGTCATAGAAGCAGGCAGAGGCTGGTGGTGGGGTGGTGGGAAGAGGGAAACTGGGGCTATTAGTGGTGGGATGATGGGAAATGTACACTGGTGAAGGAATGGGTATTGGAATATTTGGATGACTGAAACCCAACTATTAACAACTTTGTAACTGTGTATCTCACAGTAGTTAAAAAAAGAAAACTGTTTGCAGCAACAGGCCCAGGAGATACAAGATTACTGGGCTTATTACTGAATATTCAAAATTCATCTTCAGAGAAAGACACAGAGAGAGAGCAAGAGAGAGAGAGAGAGAGAGAGAGAGAGAGAGAGAGAGAAGAGAGAGAAGTACCCGCATAGGGGCAGACTATGGGGAAACTGGTGACCATGGTTGTAGGAATTGTACACTGGTGAAGAGAAGACTGTTGGAACATTGTATGACAAACCCAATCATGAACAACTTTGTAACTGTGTTTCTCCTGGTGATTCAATAAAAAGAATGTTTTCAAAAACAATAAACTTTAAAAAATCAGAAAAACTGAAAGCAATCATCTTTTAAAGGGGATTAAAAATAAGGATTTCTGTTTTCTCAGGAACTGTGCTTTTTCACCACAGTTTTGGTATTTGAGCAGGAATCGGTACTAGATCATTTCGTCAACAACAAAAAAGCATCCTGGATGCTGATCCCCTCACAGGGGGCAATTGGAGGAGGCTGCTACCCCTCTCCGCACCCACCACAGGAGGCCAGAGGAAGGGAAGCCTCAGGGATTTCACAGAGATCCGTGGCCTGTCTCCTTCCCTCACACTCCCTTTGATGGACAGGCCCAGCTGGGACAGCTGAGAAGCATGTGAACAACTATGCAGAGAAGCCCGGCCTCTGAGAATACTCTCGGCCTTCCCTCGACTCTCTGCTTTCAAACAAACCCACTGCTGAGTCCAGCCAGATGGAGCTTTGACTTCTGATGATGGGCACCTCTTTGATCCTGAGCTCATTCTCAGGCTAGAGTCAAAACTCACTTCTGACACTCTTCCTGTGGCTTGGACAATTTCAAATGATAAGATGAACTATTAGGAGAAAAAGTGGAATTCTCTCTCTCTCTCTCTCTCTCTCTCTCTCTCTCTCTCTCTCTCTCTCTCTCTCTGTGTGTGTGTGTGTGTGTGTGTGTACTTGTGATTACCAAATGCTCATTTCTTGGTTCTATTCTCTTTCAAAAGATAACACATATGTCCCCCTAGAATTTTCTCTAATACTGGTAGAGAAATATGATACATAGAATTTACCTGTATTTTAGGACATCCCTGCCAGGGGTTATCATTTAAGCTCCTAGTTAGTAACATTGGCTACTAGAGTCAAGGTTGCCCAATTTCCCACATATGTCTTAGATTTCATGAAACTTTTAGGGTCATGATAAGCTCCGTTCTGTCATGTTTTCATAATGCCCTTGCCACTGTACACAAAGTTGACTGTAGGGGTAGAGATTTTGCCTCTAAAGACCCTGGACATGATGATGAAAAGTCTAAATTTGTAGATGGGTAGTTCACATTTCTTGACCTTCCTAAAAATAATTTTTGAGATTGCTTCTAATAGAGCAAATGAAATGGAAAAAGAGAGATAGTGCAGAGGGTAAGGCATTTGCCTTGTACTCAGCCAACCTGAGGTTTGATCTGTCCGGCACCCTGTATGGTCCCTGAGCCCTGCCAAAAAAGATCCCTGAGCACAGAGCCAGAAGTAATCATAAGTATGCCAAGAGTGGGACCCTGGCCAAAAAAAGTACACACAAACTATTTATAATTGAAAAAAAAAAGGGCCTGCCATAGTGGGGGTGGGGCCAGCATGGAGGTAGAGAGAAATAGGGACATCCGTGGATGGAAGTGGACACTGGTGAAGGGATTTGTGTTAGAACATTGGTGTTAGAAACTCAACTATGAGCAAATTTTTAATTCACAATGCTTCAATTAAAAATAATCATAAAGTATACCCTTTCTCCTGATACTTCAAAAAGTTTACTGCCAATTGTTAATATCTTAATTTTCATAATAATTGACTATGTTGCTTCAATATGCACCCATTTACCTATTTTATTGTGTGTATATGTTCAACTACTCTAGAACCATGGAATAGTTTCTTGGCAATCAGAATTGAACTATGCTTGAAAGAATCATTTTCATCTTCTGAAGGATATTGTTGGACTGGAAGGATAGTGCAGCAGGTAGGGCGTTTGCCTTGCACATGGCAGAACCGGGTTCGATTCCTCCATCCCTTTCGGAAAGCCCAGCAAGCTAACAAGAGTATCCTGCCTGCACAGCAGAGCCTGGCAAGCTATCCGTGGCATATTCAATATGCCAAAAACAGTAACAACAAGTCTCACAATGGAGACGTTACTGGTTACTGGAGCAAATCGATGAACAATGGGATGAGAGTGCTGCAGTGCTACAGAAGGATTCATGTTTACTTGTTTAATTCATGATCTAGGGGAGTGAGGTGTGTCTTAAAATGTATTAGGATTCTTGTGGCCAGAGCAGGTAGGGCACTTACCTTCACTGCAGCCTACCTGGTTTCAACCCCCGGAACCCCATAGAGACCCCCAAGCCCACCAGAAGTGATCCCTGAGCACAGAGCTAGGAGTAAGCTCTGAGTACCACAGGGTGTGGCACCTCCAACATATTACGATTCTTTTGCAGGGGAGAAGTGGGTGTTCCAAGCAATGTTCTACTCCCTGAAATACTCAGCCAACTAGGTCAGATATTCCTATTTTGATTGCAGAGGTGATGCCACCCCCCCACACACACACTCCCCCAAAATGAAGGATTGAACCTGAGACTTCCACCAGGAACTCCAGCCTTTTGAGCTATTTCCAGACCCCTTCCTCCACCTTCACCATTCTATTAGCTCTGCTTTGGGAAAAATCTCAATAAATCCTCACCTCTTAAAAGAATAATGCATATGTATTCTGGGGCTGGAGCAGTAGCACAGCAGACAAGGCAGTTGTCTTGCACGCGGCCGACCCTGGTTTGATTCCCAGCGTCCCATATGGTCCACCAAGCACTACCAGGAGTAATTCCTGAGTGCAGATCCAGGAGTAACCCCTGTGCATCGCCGAGTGTAACCCAAAAGAAAAAAAATAGAATAATGCATATGTATTCTGCTTTTTTTCCCAATTAAACACACCATAAGACAAGAGATCTCCTTTTCCTCATTTATTTTGTTATGTAGGCATTATGGTTTATGAAGACTGTTCATGTTTCAGGAATACAGTGTTGTTGCAGTGAACACCCACCAGAGTCTGAGCACCCTTACTCCACTAGCCCTACATCTTCTTTCTCATCTCCCACTCTTCACCCTGCACTTAGCAAACTCAGTTCTCTAGGTAGACTCTTGGGTCTGTTATCATTGGGATCATTGGGCACTGTTTATTCTCTATGTTTCTTTATATTCCATGTATGAGCGAGGTCCATTGTTACTTGCCCTTCATCTTTTGACTCATTACTCTCAGCATGATACCCTCTCTCCTTTTCTCATAGCTGCATAGTATTCCATTGTGTTTACATGCTACAACTTTTTTTTTTTGAGGCCCAATTTTTAATTAATTTATTTACTTATTGGTTTGGAGGGCCAAACCCAGTGGTTCTCAGGAGGGGCTCTGTGCTCAGGGATCACTCCTGGAAATGCTGCTGGGACCATATGGGATGACGAGGAGTGAACCCAAGTCAGCCACATGCAAGGCGAACACCCTACCCACTGTACTATCTCTCTAGCCCCCATACAAACTTCTCTACCCGCTCCTCTGTTCTTGGGCTCCTGGGTCCTTTCCAGTGCCTTGGCTATTGTGACTACTGCTGTAATGAACTTGGGAGTGGACATAGCTTTCCGAATTAATATTTTTGTGCTTTATGAGTATGTGCTTTAAGATTCCAGGCAGTGGAATTGCTGGGCTATATGGAGTCTCTTCGTAAATGTATGAGGTGCATCTGTAATGTTTTCCGTAGAGGCTGGACCAGACAATATTCCCACTACCAGAGTTCCAATCCTACCACACCTTCACCTCACTGGTCGTCTCCAATCTTTTCACCATATGCTATTCTCACTGCTGTGAGGCCATAGACATCTCAATGGCATCTTGATTTGCATTTTCCTGGTGGTAGGTGGTAGGTAGCATGTTTTTATCCACCCACGTTTTTGTCCATCGTACGTTTTCTTTGAGGAGCTATCTGTTCATCTCCCCTTCTCATTTTTTGATGGAGACATTTGTTGTTGCTAAATTTTGTAATCTTCCTCCCTGTTTTTTGATGGAATTGTTTATTTTGTTTATTGTGGTAAGTTTTGTGAGTGTTGATAAATCTTGACTGTAGCCTCTGTTACACGTGCTCAGCGAGTATTTTCTCCCTCTCAGTATAATGTCCTTTTAGTCTAGTCATCATTTCTTTAGCAGTGCAGAAACTTGCCATAAAAAAACAAAGGTGCTTGCTTTGCACCTGGTCGACCAGTGCTCAATTCCCACACCTCCTTTGGCTTTAGAGCCATACCAGGAGTGATCTCTGAGCACAGGGCCAGGAGTAAGACCTGAGTACCACGAAGTGTGGCCCAAAAAACAAACAAATCTTGTTGAACTTTAGTAACATTTATCTAAAAATACTTTCAATAATCAGTTGTAGAAAATGATGTTTTTATTGGGTATTATTTGATAAATAATAATAGATATTTTTTAGTTTTGATTTTTGGGTACCACAGCTGACTGTGCTCAGGGCTTACTTCTGGCTCTGTGCTCAGGAATCACTCTTGGATGGCAGTGTTCTGAGGGCTCTGGGGTCAAATCCAGGTTGACTGAATGCAAGGCAAACACCTTAGCTGCTGTACTACTATCTTTCTGACACTATATTATAAATAACACGTTCTTTACCAATCTCATTATTACTGATACTTATATTTTAGTGGTGTAATTTATTAGCAATACAATTCTTAAACATCATACACTAATGAAAGAATTATTAAATTGGGCATCACTATGATCCTTATTTAGAGAACAGTTTAGAGACTATCAAAGAAGCATGGAAGGAAAGCAAAACAAGAAACCCTAAAAGATAATTTAAATACTTGAATATGGCTTCCCTATTTATAAAAGGAAAAAAGTATTTCAAATTATGATCTTGACAGCTGGATGATTAGATGTATCTATTTAGCAAAACATTTTAAAAATCTGGAGTTCTATCACACTTATGTGAACATACAGAAGTTGGTGCAAATACCCATCACATCATCATTAGGTTCTTTACAGGTAGTAAAGAAATGACCATTCACGCCCCCAGATCCCGTGCCAGGCTGTTTCACTCAGGGCAACTCAGACAGGGGTGGGTGAGTTTTCTCCCCGCTCTAACGGAGCTAGACCTGCAAGCTGAAAACCCCTGGAACTCAATCACTGCCAAGCTCACAGCCGTTCTCCACGTGCTCAGACAGGCCTCACCCAAGAGTGAATCTATTCCTGGACCGTGCAGCCATGAACTGATATGCTAAGAGTAGCACACCACATTTTATGGGGTTTGAAGTAGAAGGCAACCAATCTTAGGGGGCAAATAATATGTGTGTGTATATATACATGCATACATATATATATATACACATATATAAGCACAAAAGGCTCAACCTTTAAAAACATTTTACTAATCTCTTATAAAAGGACTTAATAGCTCCTGAGTGAAATACATCAGTCTTCACATAGTTTCCTCTAAGAAAACTTTTTTGGGTTATTTTTAGGGAATTATTCACAACAAGCAATATAAATTACTTCGGTTCTGCTTTGGGAGCAGGTTTTGTGGTTTGGAAAGGAAACATTTGAAATATGGTTGGGGGAGATGTAATGGTGGTGGGATTGGTGTTTGAATATTAAGTGTAATCAATTGTGAACAACTTCATAAAAATAAAATAAAATTTAAAAAGAATTAATCATTCAATTTTCAATTTGTCCTATTGTTGTTTTTATGGGTATGAGAGGGGTAAATATGTGTGTATATGCAATGCCCAAAATCTGGAAACAACCCGAGTGCTCTAAAACAGATGACTGGTTAAAGAAAAACTTTGGTACATCTACACAATGGAATACTACGCAGCTGTTAGGAGAGATGAAGTCAGGAAATTTGTTTACAAATGGATAGACATGGAGAGTATCATGTTAAGTGAAATGAGACAGAAAGAGAGGGACAGACATAGACGGACTGCACTCATTTGTGGAGTATAGAATCCATCAGAAGAGGCTGACACTCAAGGACTGTAGATACAAGAGCCAGGAGTATTGCCCCATAGCTGGAAGACTGTTTCATGAGTGGAGGGGAGAAGGCAGATGGAACAGAGAAGGGATCACTAAGAAAATGATGGCTGGAGGAACCAGCTGGGATGGGAGATGCATGCCGAAAGTAGATAATAGAAAAAACATGATAACTTCTCAGTGTCTGTGTTACAAGCCATAATGCCCAAAAGTAGAGAGAGAGTATGGGGAATATTGTCTGCCATGTAGGCAGGGGGAGGGTGGGAAAAAGGGGGTATACCAAGGATATCGGTGGTGAGAAATGTGCACTGGTGGAGGGATGGGTGTTCGACCATTGTGAGATAGTAATCCAAACATGAAAGCTTGTAACTATTTCACAGTGATTCAATATAATAAAAAAAAAATTTTAATATGTGTATGTATGTATATGTATGTATACAAAGATTGAAATGAAATAAAGCAATGAGCTGAGGTAGTCAGGAAGAATTGCTCAAGGAGCTGTAACTTTGCAAGCCTGATGCCCAGGTTCTATCTCACTCACAGTCCTTAACCACCCCATCCAAATAATAAAAGAGAGGAAATGAGGTGCAATGAGCAAGATAAAGAATTTTTAGCCCCACCACTGCCGAGATGTGACCCCGGGGGTCTCACGCGTGTGCGGCTCCTCCGCAGCTGCACCCGCGTGAATCCAGACCCAGCTGAACCAACTTCAATATGGACTACTCCTAGCAGATTGTTTCCTGCCAGAGAACTAAGCTGCGACCCCATGCCCCCCCGCCCCGGGAGGGGAAAGGTATTTCTCTCTCTCGCCTGTCCCTTCCGGGGGATGAAGGGCGTGGAGACCGCCATATTATGACGACCACAGATGGGGTTTACAAGCTTGCAATGATCAAATATCCGGAAGAAATCTCCCTGGACTTAGTTGTTAAAGTACAGAAATACAAAACCGCGCGATCTCATTCCTCTTCACAACAGGTCTGACTCTAGTGGGGTGCTCCTAATAATAATGGTGAGGTTTGTGTTGAAATATTGAATGTACCAAAGTAAATAGAAAGTAAAGTGAAATTTATCAGTTACAAGGCGGGAGGGGGGGTGCGGGGGTGGACGGGATGGGAGTTGTAATGTGGTTTTTTTTTTTTTTGTCTTCGGTGGTGGAATATGGGCACTGGTGAAGAGATGGTTTTTTCAGCATTGTATGACTAAAACTTAAGCCTGAAAGCATTGTAATTTTCCACATGGTGATTCAATAAAATAAAATTAAAAAAAAAAGAATTTTCAGAGAAAAACACAAATCATGTTAATGGAATTAGAAAAAAATATTTTTATAATTTAATTAAATAAACCACAGTGGGTGAGAGTAAGACACCCCCCTACCACCAAGCACCAAATTAGATTAGCACTGCACTGCACTGTCATCCCGGTGTTGTTCATCAATTTGCTCAAGCAGGCACCAGTCTCCATTATGAGACTTGTTGTTACTGTTTTAGCATATCGAATATGCCACAGGTAACTTGCCAGGCTCTGCAGTGAGGGCAAGATACTCTCAATAGCTTGCCAGGCTCTCTGAGAGCGACAGTGGAATCGAACCAGGGTCGACCGCATACAAGGCAAATACCCTCCCCACTTTGCTAGCGCTCCAGCCTACCAAATTAGATAAGCTGAAAATATTTTTCTACCATTGTTTTGTAAATTATTTTTTTCTGAATGTTAAGTATATTTAAAACCCATTTTTAGCAGAGGCCCGAAAGATAGAAGTGTATAAAGCACTTGTCTTTCACATAGCCCACCTAGGTTACATCCCTGACATCAAATATGGTACCCCCAGCCCTGCTTGGAATGATCCCTGAGTACAAAACCCTGAACACAGACAGGTATGCCCCCCGACACCAATGAAAAAAAAAACAACCTTTAACAAATGAATTTTAAGTGTTCACTACTATAAAAATAATTCTGAAATTTTGCCTTTGAAATCAACGCAGAGATGTTTTATTGAAAACTCAATGCTGTATTTCATTATGAAATTTTACCTTTGGAGGGGAGGTGTGGACGGTACTGGATTTCAGAAAAGATTCCACAAATAACAGCCAAGTTTATCCAGAAAGAAAATTAAGACTCACGGGTCTAAAGTGGGTAGTGAAATCAAACATCCTGAAAAATCATCATGTGCTTCAAAGGAAATTAGACTGCTGAGTTGATGAAGGCAACGGTCATGATAACTGACAATGTCAGACCCAGGTCCTAGTGACCAATATTTACAAGGGACAGGAACAAGGGGTCCGGGAGGGGGTGAGGGGGATCCCCGCCACTCTGCTCCCTTTGTCCTGCAGTGCTGAGAGTAGGAACGACAGCCCTGCATCCTCAGTGCTCACTCTCCAGTCTCACTCGGAACTCTTGCTCATCCTTCTTTGTGGCCTCTCGTCTTCGTGTTTGGTGAAGGGAAGAGAAAAACAGATTTGCCTCTGGGTACTGCTAACTCAGAGTTCTGCCCTGGTGACTGCTGGGGCAGCTCAGAGCAGGGCAGACTGGCACATGAGCTCCCACCCTGAGACCAGGAGCTAGGCTCTTCCGGGTTGCCTGTGATCCTTGCTGCTTTTCCCAGAACGGCTCCGTGAAAACAGCCCTGGTGCTTAGGCTGTTTCGCTTAGCTTTATCTCAATTGGACTGGGTTTGGAAGAAACAAAGCAGTGGAGGAAGGGAGGGCTGAAGGGAGGGTGGAAGGGAGAGAGGAAGGGCGGAAGGGAGGAAGGAAAGAAGAAAGGAAGGAAGGAAGGAAGGAAGGAAGGAAGGAAGGAAGGAAGGAAGGAAGGAAGGAAGGAAGGAAGGAAGGAAGGAAGGGAGGGAGGGAGGGAGGGAGGAATTGGGAGGATGGAAGGAAGGAGAAACGAAGGACAGAAGGAGAAAGGAAGGAAGGAAGGAAGGAAGGAAGGAAGGAAGGAAGGAAGGAAGGAAGGAAGGAAGGAAGGAAGGAAGGAAGGAAGGAAGGGAGGGAGGGAGGGAGGGAGGAATTGGGAGGATGGAAGGAAGGAGAAATGAAGGACAGAAGGAGAAAGGAAGGAAGGAAGGAAGGAAGGAAGGAAGGAAGGAAGGAAGGAAGGAAGGAAGGAAGGAAGGAAGGAAGGAAGGAAGGAAGGAAGGGACGGAGGGAGGGAGGGAGGGAGGGAGGAATTGGGAGGATGGAAGTAAGGAGAAACGAAGGACAGAAGGAGAAACGAAGGAAGGAAGGAAGGAAGGAAGGAAGGAAGGAAGGAAGGAAGGAAGGAAGGAAGGAAGGAAGGAAGGAAGGAAGGAAGGGAGGGAGGGAGGGAGGGAGGGAGGAAGGAATTGGAAGGAGAAACGAAGGACAGAAGGAGTAACGAAGGAAGGAAGGAAGGAAGGAAGGAAGGAAGGAAGGAAGGAAGGAAGGAAGGAAGGAAGGAAGGAAGGAAGGAAGGAAGGAAGGAAGGAAGGAAGGAAGGAAGGAAGGGAGGGATTGGAGGGAGGGATGTAAAAAAGCATTCCCCTAGGAACGTCAGGAGTCCTGTCGTTGTCCTCACACACTGATGGAGACCACGACCCAGGTCTGCAGCCAGTGACCCAGGGTCCTGGAACGGCCACGGAGCGCCTTTGTTCTCCGACACGAGGGCTGGGGGGGGGGGCGATCCGCACCCGGCCCCTCCCGGGCCGCAGAGTACGCGGGCCGCTGGCTTCCCTCCTTCCCTCGGCAGGTGCGCTGCCCCTGGAAAAGCCGCTCTGCTGCCCAGTGCGCCGCGCACCCTCGCCCGACTGCGCGTCCTTGCGTTTTCCCGGGCTCCCTTCCAGTGCGCGCCTGTCTGGGGGTCCGGGGAGCCGTTTCCGCCTCTCACGATTCTCTGCAAGGCCCCGAGTCAGTGGCCTGGCTGTCTTGCCAGGGACACCAGTACTTTAGGTGGCACAGAGAAGATCGCAGGGACCCCCTCCCCCGTCATTGCCCCCTTATCTCGTCTCTGGGCAGGCCTTCGGGCAGTACTGGCGCAGCGCAAGGGCCCAGTCTTGGCGGAGTCCCCCGACCCCTCGCGCCAGGGGTCCCAGCAGGGTGCAGAGGGGATCTCTGCAGGGTGAGAGCAGGCGTCAGCAGGGAGTGCTGCCGGGGCTTAGGGGGGAGACTGAGTGTCGCGGGAGGCCAGGAAGCGCGCTCGGAGGTCGAGAACCGCGTGGGAGCCGGGATCAAGCCGCTGGCTTCGCCTCCCCCCCCCCCCCTCAACGCAGGGCCCAAGAGCGGTGAAGCACGCCGGGCCGCAGCCCCCCGTGGTTTGGGGGGCCGCCTGGAGCCCCCCGGCCCGAGTCCTGCGTCCCCCTGTGCATGGGCCCCGTGGCTGGCGGCCTCTCCCCCAGCTGGCAAGCTCTGCCCCTGGTGCGCCGTTTGTTTTGTGCAAGTTTGCGGTGGCCGGGGCACGGTGGCTGTCTGAGGTCTCGTCCACCCGTGGAGTCAGCAGCGGAAGCGGCGGGCGGGTGGAGGGCACCAACGTGCCCCCCAGTTTTTACCCCCGCAGTGGCAGACCCAGAACCACCCTGGGGACTCCGCTCGGTTCCGACGGCGGGATGCTCGCCGCCAGCGTCCGTCGGGGGGCGGGGGGGAGGGGGGCGGACTGGCTGCTGGCTCCCAGGAGGCCCGGCAGGACCCCGGGCGCGGCCGCCCAAGAACGTTAGCGAGCTGGTGAGGCCCTTAGGGCCGTCTCGGGGGGCGCTGCCGGCTGATGAGAGGTTAATTTTGTTGGCCAGGGCTCCGCCGGCTTCCTGAGACAAACGCACAGGAAAAGCGGTGCCCCCACGCGCTGCCAGTAGGCTCCCCACGGCGTTTTGCACCTGCAGCTTTGGGCGGCCCCAGCGGGGGGTCGCGCGGACCCCCCACCCTCGCTCCCGCACGCCGCGGCCCTGGCCAGCAGGGCGCGCCGGCTCAAGTGGCCCTTCCCCCGGGGCTCTTCTCTCGCACCCAGGTCCCTGGCTGTCCGCCGATCGGGGCCCCTGCCCGAAGCAGAAGGGTTATGGAGGATGTAAGGACGAGACCCGAGCCGGCTCCGTGGGGGTCGGGCCCTCGCGCGGACCGGGGCGGGGGGGTGGTGCCGGCAACTCCCCTCTCCGATGGGGCGCACGACCCCACTGCGCCGGCGGCAGGGCAAGCGCCCCGTGGGGCTCGGGGTTCCCGCCGCGCCCCAAGAGGCGAGTAGCCGGGGCGTCGCGACTGGGGGCGAGGAGAGGGGGCCGCGTTCTGCCTGGCCTCCGCCCGTCTTCCGCGGGGTCTGTCCATCCGAAGGGGAGGCTGTGCGGGCCCCCTTGAGTTCGCTGCCCGGCCTCATGTGACTGGTCACGAAGACGAAGCGGCGAGAAACGGGGGTGCGTTTGCGAACTGTACAAGATCTAACGAGGTTTTTATTTTTTTCCTGATTAAAACATAAAACTTTTAAAAAATAAATCCTCAATCTGTGTCTCTGCTCTAGCTCCCTTCCCAAGTTATTCTTGGGAGCGTCTTCAAAGCAACGCTGTCACGCGGTGGAAAGAGCTGGAGGGGTGGGTCGGCGAGAGTCGCTGCTCCCCGGCCCCTGGCCCCTCGGGATGTAGCCGAGGGTCCCGGTTCCCGAGACTGTCCTCTGGCCTGGCCTTGGAGCCAGGAACCGCCGGGCAGTTTGGTAGCAAACCTGAACACTTTCCTCTACCGGCCAAACACTTAGCGACGATTTCAAAAGCCAGTTGTTGGGCTCGCGGGTCTCAAACGCGCCAGTGCTGCGCGGAGGAGCAGTGAAGCTCGTGGGCACACCTCAACGCTCCCCGCCCTTCAGCAGCCGCCCCGACTACCCGCGGCACGGCTCGACGGCGCCCTCAGTCTGCCAGGAGACTAAGCGCTCCGCGCGCCGCGGCGCGGGACGCGCAGGTGGGGGTGGGGAGGTGGGACGGTGGGGGCGGAGAGAGGAAGGTGCAGCTGCAGCTGCTAGGCAGAAGAAACGCTGGACTGTTAGCCTTTGTTAGCAGAATTCGCTGGGGAAAGTGTTCCTAGTCCAAGTCCTTTCAAGAAGGCATTCGCCAGTGTTTCATTAACTTATTTCACTGATTTATATTAGCAACTGGGAGAGTGAGTTTTGGCTCTGATGGCATTCGGTCCAACACTGCTGATGCAATTACCAGCAGATAACAGCGCCCACCCCCCAGCCCCAAAACGTCCTGTCTCAGGGCAACTTGGAGGTTATTATTAAGCACGTTATGGATGTGCACAGGACTCGGATTATATCTTGGGCAGTGAAAGGTGTTTACCACTCAAGTCGCCGTAATAGGTAATGAGTAAGTAATGAAAAGTCGCGGTGAAAAGCAGATGGGCGGGCACATGGGCACCCTCCTGGAGCCTGATGCCCGGGACATCCGTAAGGCGCTCACTGAGTGCAGCTGCTGCCGTCACCGCGGCTCCGCTTTCACCAGTTACAAGCACAGAGCCACACATTGCAACATGCATGAACACGCACATGCGACGTGCATGCGTGGGAGAGGCTGAGCGCTGCAGGAGGCTCTTGCATGTTCGATCCCACACCTCACACCTGCTGACGGCGTGTCACGGCCCCTCAACTCACAGGCGGTGCTTCACATGCCAGCAGTCCCTCTCTGGGGAGACCCCTAAGGTTGTCTCGTGATTTTCCTTTTCGTTTTGGATCCAGCCCGTTGCTAATTTAGAAACCGACCTGCCACCAAGTCCCTCTGATAAGACTGTGCAAATCTGTGCAGGACCCACGAGCGACAGCAAACCAAAGAGTAATTGCGCTGCACTCAAAACTCGCCCTCCTCATAAATCTACCTGCGCGAGAACCCACCGCGTGGACCGACGCCCGCTCGTAGGCGGCCACGGTGGGCTGCAGCCTCGCCCACCTGCCGGCCCGCGCGGCGGCTCCCCGGGCCGGGCCACGTGCTCCCGGCGCGCCGCACCCTGGTCCCGCGGCGGGGAGGGGCGCGCTCGGCAGCCCGCAGGGGCGCCCCCTTCCTCGCAGGGGCCACCGAGGGGGACGAGGCGTGCTACATTTTTTTCTTTTCTGAAGCCCCTACAGGGACGCTGAAGCCGGAAAACTCCGATTCAAAAGGAGGTCAAAGGCTGGCTCCTCTCTAGGCCGGCTACCACCGGTGCCCTCCCCGTTCCTGGGGTCCTCGGGGAAACGGGAACGCGCGGAAGCGTGAGGAGAGGCGTGAAGAGGCAAGCGCGGCCCCGCCGCCCCGGGCCCCCGCCGCCCCTGCCCGAGAGAGGGCGGACGCGGAACTCGGGTTACAGCGCGGGGGCGGGCGCAGGGCGCAGGCGGCCCCGCGAGTGGCGGGCTGCGCCCAGCGGGCCCGCCGGCTCGGCCAACCGCGGCGCGGGGTGGGGCGTGCGCGGGGAGGCGGCGGCGCGGATTGGCGGGCTCGCGGGGGCGGGCCGGCAGTGCGCCGCCGAGATTGAGCCGCTCCGGGCCGCCGGCGACTGCGACGGGGCCTGGGCGCGCCCGCACTCGCTCCGCGCCCGCCGAGCCCACGCGCTCGGGGTCCGGGCGCCACGCTCGCCCGCCCGCTCGCGCCTTTGTGTCTGCTCGCCCGCCGCGTCCGCCCGCCCGCCATGCCGCCGCCGCCCGCCGACTCGCTCCGCCCGCCGCTCGCCGCCCGCTGCGAAGGTGGAGGCGGCGGCCCGGCGCCGGCGCGGGCCTGAGGGAGGAGGAGGAGGAGGAGGAGGAGGCGGCGGCGGCCCCCAGCCCATGCCGCAGCCACGGCCGCGCGCCGCCGTCGCCGGAGCCCGCGAGACCTGCCTGGACGGGCATGGGCGTGAGGGCGGCCCCGTCCTGCGCCGCCGCCGCCGCCCCGGCCCCGCCGCGCCCGCGGCCCTGCCCGCCGCCGCCGCCGCCGCTGCTGCTGCTGCCGCTGCTGCTCAGCCTCGGGCTGCCGCACGCAGGTAGGCGCGGGCCGCCGCCCGCCTTTGTCCCCGCGCCCCGCCCGCCCACCGGCGCCGGGCCGAGCGCGGGCCCGGGGGTTGCGCGGGCGGACGGGGGGCCGCGCCCGTCTCCGGGCCGTGCGGAGCCTCTCGGCCGCCGGCGCCCAGGGTCTCCGGGGGGCGCGCGCGGCGGTCGCCCGGGCCCGGGGTGACAGGTCCGCTCGCCCTCTCCCACGCGGAGGCGCCCCGTCCTCTGCGTCCCTCTCGCCGCGCTACCTGTGCCAGGCCGGGGAGGAACGGCCTCGCCCACCCGTGCCCGCCTGGGACCCGCCGCCTCGCGCGCGGACAGCGGCCACGGCGCGGGGTCCTGCGCTCCCGCCCGGCGGGCACGTTTCTGCTCCTGAAGCCTTTCGGGCTCCCCATTAGGGAGAGCTGCGTTTTAGAAGCCCCCCACACCCCACCTTTTCTTGTTTTGCCTTTTGTGTAACTTCTGCAGTGTGACAGCGCCTCGTTCACACTGTCACTTAGAGGAGCCTGAAGTCCTAAGAGATGGGCTAGTGCTCCCGGGACTGAGGTCTCAGTGGGAGGTGCGGTCAGAACCTTGGGAAGTGTGCTCCTTCTGTATGGGCAGTATTTCTGTGACTTGTCGAGAGACGGTGGCGTCTTTCTTTCTTTCTTTCTTTCTTTCTTTCTTTCTTTCTTTCTTTCTTTCTTTCTTTCTTTCTTTCTTTCTTTCTTTCTTTCTTTCTTTCTTTCTTTCTTTCTTTCTTTCCTTTCCCTTCCTTCCTTCCTTCCTTCCTTCCTTCCTTCCTTCCTTCCTTTCTTTCTTTCTTTCTTTCTTTCTTTCTTTCTTTCTTTCTTTCTTTCTTTCTTTCTTTCTTTCTGTGTCTTAAAGTGGGATTGAGAGGCCTGGAGGACTGTCCCCTTCCCCACCTCACTCACCGGCTCAGGGTGCACAGGCGGGGTTGCAGTGTGGTCCTTGGGAAGGGCTTCCTTGGTGCGGGGAGGGAAGACAAAACAAGCTCTCCGGATGGTTTAAAGTTAGGTGCCTGGGATGTGGGACTCTTCTCTTAGCCTAACGCCCCAGCCCCTTGGACCTTGCCTGGAGTCATGGAGAGAGAACCCTGTGGCTGTGCCCCCCACCCCCAGTGGAGGGTTAATGTGGCCGGGAGGGAGGGAGGCCAGGGAGGTGCCTCCAGAAAGTCCTTTGAAGCTCCTGGCTATCGAAAATGCCCCCCCCCCCTTCCTGAAGCAGGGAGGCCCCCCCTCTCTGCAGGTGTGCTGGCATATGCTTTATGTCTGGCTCCATAGAATCTACATTAGCACCCCCTGTGGCCCCATGGCTCACTTAACTTCACCCGATCTCATTTTCTTCTATTATGATCTGGTGATTGAGTGGCAGATTCACACACAGCTGTTGTGCCTTTTGAGGAAACTACCGTGAACGTGAAGGTTCACAAGCCTTTCAGCTCCATAAAGCTTTTGCACTTGCGTGAACTGGAAGGATAATGGACCCCGTACATCAGAGATGATCTGAAACTGAGGCCTCTGGAATCTGCCCTGGAAAGGAAGTGTTTTTATTTTCTTTACTTTTTTTCCCTTTTCTGTTGGGTTTTGGGGCCACATCTGGGGGTGCACAGGGCTTACTCCTGGTTCTGAGCTCTGGGGGGACCCTGTAGGTGCCAGGGATCAAACCCAGATCATGTGCAGTGCAGGCACCCTATCCACTGTACTATCGCTCCGGTTCCTACTTTCTATTTTCCTCCCTTTCTTCAGCAAACCTCTGCAGTTCCCGAGTGGAGATCCAGCGGGGGATACTTGCTTACTCATACACTTCAGGGCTGCGTAGGCTCCCTCCGAGACTGCTGCTCTGCATTGTCTTGGCACGGTGACAGCAGGCTTACTCTTACCCGTCACAGGCAAAGTGTGCATTGTCATTATAAATTCATGAAGCCTGGGTATTTCTGGGTGGATGCTGCAGATTAGTCATTATACAGCAGGCGGCTGACCCCAGAGCACTTTCTCCCACCATCGGGATCCACTGGGAAAAAAGCTGTTAGGAAACACTGATCCAAGACAGAGCTGGCCGGGAGTCCTGAGCCCTGCTGCCCCTTCAGGAGGGGCCATCTGATGAGCAGAGCACTGGGGGCGCAAGTCGCAATTCTGCCCTGACCCTTCTGAGCAATTATGCCTTCGTTTCCACACTGGTCTTACTTTTGATTTTTTTTATGACTATTTGAAATAATTATAAGTGAGTGTGTGCTCGGAGAGATTTTATAGACCATAAAAAGAACAAATAGGCCCAGCAAGTTTAGCGGAAAGTTCTAGTACTGTCATTTACTGACATGTAAGAGCCATTCAATACTAAGTGATCTTGGCCTAGGTTTTATTTCCTTGCTTTGTGCTTGCTGTGAATCTAATTAAAAGGGGGGTGGGAGGTAAAGATAGAATACTTATTTTCAGGATACTAAGTACTGTTGTGAGACGTGAGAATTTAGACATGAGGATTTGAGGAAAGGTTCCATACCCTGGGCTCCATCCAGTGCTGCCCGTGGTGTACATTTTCTCCGTGCCTTGATTTTCCCATCTGTAAAATGGCCTTTCCAGGAAGAGGGTTCCTTTCTTTATTTCCTTTTTTTTTTTTAAGTAAGAATAACTGGTAATTACTCAGGAATTGAAGTTTTGTTTGTCCGCTTTAGAATAAGTAAACATAAAATCAGAATGTTTTATTAATTTAATCTTGCTTCCTCAGCTTTAAATTCAGTATTGTTTTTCAGTCTTTGATCATTGAAATTTAAAAATTGCATGGACGGGGAGGTTTGGGGAGGTTTGTCGCTGGCCTCTGGGGAAGCTATCAGCCCCCACCTTTGTCTCTCCTGCTGGGACCAGAAATAGTCACAGGGAATTTATTCAGATTTTAAAGCAATTTGCTACTGAAAGGGATAAAATATCTCTTTCAGAGATTCTGGGGATAGCTTGAAGTCTTTATCAGATAAAGTCCTGGATCTTGATATTATCCCAAAGTTTATTATGCCCACATATTGAAATAATTATGTATTTTATAGTCCTGGCTGAGTCTCCCTTGTAGGATGAATTGTAAATGCCCTCCTGCCTGACGAGGACCATTTACTTTAGAATGACCTCCTCGCTCTCCAGATGAGGCCTGAAGTGCATCATGACCCCCGAGTTCAGAGCCTCTTAAACAGGGTTGCAGAGTTGAGCTCAGTTCTTAAAAGTATTGTTTTGAGATAACTCTTTATGAGTAACATGAGTAAATATTTGATGTCTATCCCTGTTTTATGTGTGCATATAGCCAAGGTCGTGGAAAAATTTCTTGGGCAAGAATGGGTCGCAAGTGGCAAAATACAGCAGCCTGGTCCAGAGACCGTGAAAGTGTTAGACCAAGGTGTCGGAGTTCGTGTCTATAATATTGGAGGTAAATGGCACAAGCGTTTTCCTCTCCTGTGATTTTATTGTTCTCAGTGGATTGAGAACAAATCCTATGCTAATTAGAAGAGAAATACTTGGCTGTTTGAGACACATGACTGGGCTGCTGCTGGGGTTTCTTTTGCTTTGAGGAATTTGATAAATTCTTGTCTAAGAAGCAAGTGGCAAAACATCAGAAAACTGACTTTTATAGTAGTAGAATTTTCTTCACTTTTTTTTTTTAGCTTTGCTTAATAACTTATATAAGTTGTTGATCTAAAAGGGAAAAGTCAAGTTTTCATATATTAAAAGAGTTTGGGGGCCAGGGAGATGGCTTAGTGGACAGGGCATTTGCCTTGCACATTACCAACCTGAGTTTCATCCCTCACCTGCCATATGGTCCCCCACGTCTCACCAGGTGTGATCCCTGAGCTCAGAGCCAAGTGTGTCATCCCTGATCACTGCCGGTATGCCCTGAAAACCAAAAAAGAAAACTTCTGTGCCTTGAAGTATGTGGTTTTATTTCTTAGACACACGGTACATATCAGTCTCTGCAAGATAATGTCATCATCCTGTCCTGTTGTCCTGTGGTCGGGGTCTTTGGTAACCTTGTAGGGGGAAGGTGTGGGAGAAGAGGGGTGTCCACAGCTTAGCTCAAGGAATCACCTTTTTTTAAGGGTCTGTGAGTCAAACTTAGGCTTGGGAAGGGAGCTACATGTACTTACTATCCCTAGCTGAACATCCCTCATCCTGAGGAAAGGTTGCGTGCATTTTCCTTCCCCTATGTTTTACCCTGGAACCATAGTAGAATCTCTCTAGAATTCAGGGCCCTCGCCCACCCTCGCACACCAGATACGGAAGCCTTGTCTGCACTTGGGCTCAGGCCGTGGTTTCCAGAGCAGATGACTTGTGTGAATTTTTAAGTCCAGAACAAGTGTTTAACATGGCCTTATCCCCAAAGACGTCTCCTGAGATCTGTCTGCAGGGGTGTGGACCTGGAGGTAGTTGCTTCTGTCTCTATAGCCTGGCTTTGCTTTCTCCTGCCGTGGTGTCGGTGTGGCGTGGCGGCGGCAGCTGTGTACATGTCTTTTTGTGGCTTCCTTTGAAAGGGCTGCAGAAGCCCACACCAGCCTGTCCCCGGCCTGTCCCTGAAGGCCGTGCACAGGGCGACTCTGATGGAGAACAGTTAGGGTTCCCACAGGTCCTGCTGGGAGTCTCCAAGGGTCTGACGGCGGTTCTTCTCCCCTCCCTCAGGCCACTGCCAGCAGCCCGCCCAGTGTCGCATCCAGAAGTGCACCACAGACTTCGTGGCTCTGACCTCGCACCTAAACTCCGCCCTCGACGGCTTCCACTCCGAGTTCTGCAAGGCCCTGCGTGCCTATGCTGGCTGCACGCAGCGGACATCCAAAGCCTGCCGGGGCAACCTCGTGTACCACTCCGCCGTTCTGGGCATCAGCGACCTCATGAGCCAGAGGAACTGCTCCAAGGACGGGCCCACGTCCTCCACCGACCCCGAGGTGACCCACGATCCCTGTAACTATCACAGCCCGGAAGGGGCCAGAGAACACAGAGGCGGGGATGAGAGTCCCCCCGATTACCTTTTCTGTGGCTTGTTTGGAGATCCTCACCTTAGGACTTTCAAGGATCATTTCCAGACCTGCAAAGTAGAAGGGGCCTGGCCGCTCATTGACAATAATTACCTGTCGGTTCAAGTGACGAACGTGCCAGTGGTCCCTGGATCCAGTGCTACCGCTACCAATAAGGCAAGTCTCCACCTGTGTCCTTTCTGCTGGCCCTGCCCCTGCGTCTGACTCCCCACTTTGTGGGTGAGTGGGCGGGGGGGGGGGCTACAAAGGACTTGTCTTGGGGCCTTTTGGAACAAGCATTGAAGAGGAGTGAACATTGGTTAGGAAGGAAGTTCTCTCTGGAATTCTGGGGCTCGTGTAAAATGCGGCTTTGCATTCCGGTAGACAGGGTAAGGACAGAAATGAGAAGTGAGCATTGTGAGGTTGGATTCTTGGGGGCGAGGTGGACTTTCGTTGCATGAACAGAACACATACCCTGTCTGGGTTCCCGTTTGCATCTCTTAAGTCCTTGGTGGGTAGCTGTTCGGAACTGGGAACGGCCTCACTGGCGGGGCAGCTCCAGGGTTGGAAATGGCTGGGCTGATGGTGGGACATGGCAAGCTGCACTGCCACGGTCCTTGCTGACCTCACAGTGACCATGAGTTCCGAGGGGCCCCAGCAGGCACTGGTGTCAGATTGGAAATTGCCGTGGTTCTGTCCTGCTCTGCCCTGCCTGCCTGGCAGTACGTCTGGCCCTGTCTGTTCTAGATCATCCCAGGGAAAGCACCGTCTCAACCATCAGGCCAGCCTGGAGTGCTGGTGTTCTCACCGAAGGAGCTGGGGAGAGGCTGGGGGTGGGTTTGAGAGGCAGGGGGCTTTCCACAGAGTGCTCCCCCTCCCTGTCGCCAGCTCCCAGGAAATCATATGCAGGGCATCTTACCAGGCTCCATTTCCTTGTTTCTTTTAGCTCCACATCAGTTGGGTTTTTTAGACTGATGAAGTGGTGTCACACTTTGCCCTGAGCACCACCCTCCAGCTTATCTTCGCAGTGAATTGAAGTGATTTTGCTTGGCATTTTGTGGAAGGAACTTTACAGCACCTCTAGAGATAGCAGGAGACACCAGAGGTGTCAGAAATGCGAGCGGTCAAATCATTGCTCTGAACAAAGAACACTGTTGCTCTGGTCCCCACTTCCTGGGGGAACTCCGAGATGTTTACACTTCAACACCCAGGGAAGCTCAGTCTTGTCTCTTACTGACAGAATTCTCCTTTCCCCAGCTCCGCCCTTTTTTCCTGATTTTTAGAAGGATACAAATAATTCTTCCTATCTGCACACTGAAGTCCTTGCTGTCATTTATGTTGCAAAGTTTCTCCGTGGCACTCAGGGCACATTATTCCCTACTGCTCCCTGGGCCTCGGGAACAAAGCCTGTAGCTGAGGCCCTCCCCACTAAGGAGAAACTCTGAGGGGGGCTTGCTGGAGAGCACCTCTCAGCAGAGGACAGGGGGCATAGGGAAAACACGTGGACTCTGGGGCAGTAGCCATAGTTCATGGAACACTGCCAGGAGTGATCCCTGCGCACAAGTAGGTGTGGCACTACAGCCAAAACAGCAACCATGCGAAAAGGGGGGATATCTCTTGGGTTCTTCTCACCAGCCCCGGCTTGCATTCTCTCCTCCTGTCTAGTCACATGTTACTTGTGTGTTTGGTGCTCAGCCTTCCAGGTCCTACTTTTGACAAGCCGTGGTGATGATATGAGAATGGATAAAAATGAATGAGTTGACGCAGGCACTTTCCAGCATTTGTTTCAGTTGTGGTCAAATCACTCCCAAGTTTCAGCAAGTAGAAAGTGGGCCTGAGTTTCCTCCCTCAGCTCTTCGGGTTCAAAGGTTTCCACCGTTCCAAAAGTGGGGCCCAGGGGAGACTGGCTGACATCAGCTCAAGTGTTCCCCACATCTGGTGGCCATACCGTGCAGTAACAAATTACTCTCCGTGACCTCTGGTAGCTGTTTTTCTTCCTCCTTTTTGTGACTCTCAAGCCCGCCAAGCATCTGGAGGTTCACCGTGGAATGCCTTTCCCCATGCTGGCGTGACTTGTGCCCGGGAAACCAGGCCAAGCAGAGGCCTAAGATTTTGCCACGCAATTTCCTTTTACCAGGACCAAAATAAAAGCTTCAGAATTCTCAGCAGTGAACACAAGTATGGTAGTAAAGATAATTTTGAAAGGAAAAAAGATTTGGCAGCAAGTACCTGTGAGATCAGTTCTCCCAGATGTCTAATCCCCCTCCCCCCCATGTCTATTGAAGTTCTTTTAAAAAGAATTTCTTTTTTAATACAAGTTTTGGCTCTGCCAGGACCATATCCATAGACTGTTGGGTGGGGCCGCTGTGGGGTCCGTCTGTGGGCCAGTTTCTTTCCCACCCTTCAGGCCATCGGTGGCAGCACTGTGGCCCCTGGGTACTGGGTACTGTGGGACAGGCCATTTCTGCCCACCCCGTGCCCGAGCAACCAGCCTTGCCCCTCCCACAGAGAACGGTAGGGTGGGGAGGAGAAAGGGAGGTGCCCTGTGCTCCAGGGGCCACCTCAGGGCTGGCCACACCTTTGCCTCTTCCCACAGGCCAGGAGGCAGCTCGGTATCCAGTGCTCAGCTGCATGCTCTGTGTCTGCTTTCTCTGCCCCCTCCCTGGAAACTAAGGTCTTGGTTGTGGGGCACGGGGGAGCCTTTCTGAGGGCAGCTGGGTGTTTCTACACCATGCCCAGCACACATTGCTGTTGAGCGGCCGCACAAGTCTCTGGCCCCCCTGCAGTTGGGCTGGTGAGTGGGAAGGAGGGGTGGCATCAGGCTGCAGGGGTGTCTGCGGAGCAGAGCGCCAGCCCCTGGGCCTGGCCCAGAGTGAGCAGGCCTCTGCGGGGGCAGGCCTGGCTCTGGGCCGCCTCTGGGCCTGCCGCCGCCCCCCCCCCCCAAGGGAGCTGCAGCCGCGTCTGTTTCTGTGAGTACGGAGAGTCATTGGAGAGGCGGTCTCAGCATTTTCTGAAGGGGTTTTGTCCTGTGTCAGTGGTTTCCCTCATATTGAAAGTCTTTAGTCTCCCGAGAGCCCTTAAAAAGATGCTTTTCCAGAAAGCGTCAGAAATGTGCTTCATTGCACCCCTCACTGAGGGGAGTGTCCTGTGTTCTTGTTCACAAGTGGCTGGGCACATTCACAGTACTCTCCCTCACGTGTCCCGTGTCGCCCCCACCCTTCCCTGCACCCTCCTTTCCTGACCGTCAGTTAACAGAAGCAGGCGGGGAAGTGGGGGCGGTGGGTCCCCTGATAGAGGCACCACAGGCTTCCCGCCGTACCTGTTTGGGTTGAGACCAGCCATTGCCACTGGCCTGCACCCAGCCAGAGCCCGGGAGGGGTCTCACCCCCGCCCCGGCATATGTTTAAAGCCCCCGACCTCCTCACCACCCTCAGCCCTGCGCTTTGAACTGCTTGAGCGCGTGTGGCGGTGTGCTCAGAGCCACAGAAAGACGCGCCTGGCTCCTGCCTCGGAGCCCAGGAGGCAGTGAGGGTTCATCTCCAAGTGACAAGAAACGGCCCTCTGCCCAGCCCAGAGCACAGGGCTGCCTCTTAGCACTTAGCTACTGTCCAGAGTGGCCTGCGGGCACAGAGAACAGTGTTCCGGGTCTTTCTGCTGGTTCCCAAGCCAGAGCCAGACTTGCTTGCATCGCAGCGCTTCCAACGTGCATTCCGCCTCATTTTAAACCTATCGCTACATCAGGATTTGGAAATGTGGCCTTGCTTGACCTCAGGCTTTTTTTTTTTGGTAGCCACCATTTTATGACCTGTTATGCTTTTATTCTCTTTATGGACAAGATACTAGCATCACATTGGCAGTCGGAGACTTTTCATGAGTTTGCATTGTTTTGACCTGTTTTCTTGCCCGCAATGAGGGGTGGGCACCCTTTCTCGGGGAGCAGGCCCTTCCTTGAGAGAGCACAGGCATCTGCCAGAGACAAGGGCTAAGTCTTAACCCCGGATGGCCTCTTGCTTTGCTCCCGCCATCTGCTAAGCCGTGTCCTTCTTGCCCTCTGAAGGCTCATTGCAGAGCTGTGGCTCGGGCCACGGCTGATGCAGGAGCAGGGCTCATCTGGCTGTGGGGCTCGCCAGGTTGTCTGGCCTCAGTGCTGGGGGTGTTGCTGTGTCTGCAGGACAGGGGTGGGTGTGCGCCCCGCCTCTGCCAAGCACCCGCACACCAGGTGCAGAGTCCCGGCGTAGGCGTCAGAAACTTCCTTTCCAAAACCATGCACAGCTCAGGCCCGCTCGGGGCTGCACCTGACTGGTGGTGGCCTGCCGTCAGGCACAGCCATTCTGAGTGCTGCCACTTAGCTGCTTATCCCCCAGGTCAAGGAGGGTTGGGAGGGAGGCCCAGAGAGACGCTGCTCACCCTCAGCCCCTTGGCTGGCACAGCCTTGCTCGGGCCGCCCCGCCTGCACTTCCCTCTTGGCCGACTCTTCCCGGCTGCTTGCAGCAGCTGCCATGGCTGCCGAGAGGCCGGAGGACCGGTGGGTGGCGCTTGGTCTTTGATTGGGCGTCCAGAGCGTCCTAGACTCTGACTCTCAGAGGCTCGTGGCGGCCCGCCCCCTCCTGGGGCCCTGGCTGTCTCCCGCTCCCCTCTCGAGGGCAGAGCCGATGCCAAGCAGGCCGCCCTCTACGAGGAGGGACGTCGGCAGCAGGGCCCCTGGCCCCATTCCCGTTTGCCCTCTGGCTTCCTGCACAGCTCCTGTTTGTACTGGAGTCTAGAGCCAGGCCCGGGAGCTTGGCTTCATCTGATTTCAGCAAATTGCCCGGAGGTAGACAGATTTCCACTGGCGTGGGGGTGGGGGGCTGCTGAAAGGGGAGGAGACAGTCTGAGCTGCGCCATTTTTCAAAATGATGCTGTGCTCTGCAGACCTGGCCCCGGCGTCCCCGAGGAGTGAGTCCCGGCCGTGTTTCCTTCATTCTCGGGGCCGGGGAGCTGGCCGGGCTGCCTGGTGCTCCTTCAGAAACCAGTTAAGTTTCGCTCCTGCCGGCGTGTCTCCTAGCTGTGGAGACCTCCCTGGCGCTCCCCACCCTCCCTACTCGTGCCAGGCTTGTTGGAAGGAGGTGGGCGGGGGGCGGGAGGGCGTCACCAGTCACCATAGCCAGCTGTGAGTGAAGTGACCCTGCGGCCCGCCTCCACCAGGCAGGCCTCTGCTGCCTTAAAACAAATCTGCACTCCCCACCATGTACACCGGAGGCAGGAGGCCAAGTCTGATACACGGCTGAGAGTCAGAACTTGTTTTTCTGTCACACTTCCAGGTCTCCCTCCCTCTCCCTGCCCTGTTCAGTTTTCTTTGCATCAACATTTTGAGAGAAAGGGGCAAGAAGGAAGCATTGGTGCTTTCTTTGTTGGCCCCAGTGAATGCTAAGCAGTTTCTCCTCTGGTGCAGACTGCGGTGTGTAGAGTCACCCCCAGTGTGGAACAATGGAAAATGCTACCTTAACCCGTTCTGTCTTTATTTGTTTTGACTGCAGTAGAACTTGCTCTTCCACTGTTTTGAATTTGGCATTCTGGTGGGCGGGGTGATTTAAGGACTTTTCTAACTGCTTACCTTGTCAGTGAGAACCTGTGGGCCAGCCTCGCACACGGCCGGCCTGGGTCCATTCCCCAAAGCCCTGCCAGAGTGGTCCTTGAGCACAGAGCCATGAGCAGGTCCTGGTCACTGCCAGGTGTGGCCCCCAAACCAAAACAAAATAAAAACCAGTAAGTGAAAACTGCCAGGTAGCTGTTGCCCTGCCCTGAGGAGCCCGTGCGCTGGTGGGCTGGTCTGGGACGCGGGCGCCTCTCTGGGCCCGAGTTAGCGGCTGGGAGGAGGCCACCGCCCATGTTCAAGCCCCGGCTTCTCCAGCGAGCTGCGCCCTGCTCCTGAACGGGGCCAGGGGTGTGGGGGGCTCAGGCAGAGGTCTGTGGTTCATTCTGTCGCTGCAGCCTGAGGCCTCGCCCAGACCCCCTTGCTTCTCAGTGGTTTTGTTTGTTTGTTTGTGAGCACCCAGAAGTGTGTCATGAGTCGCAGCGTCTGGGTGTCCGATGGACCCTTTGGGCCTGGGAGAGGGTCAGAGCGACTCAGTTTCCTTTTGGCCACCCGCGGGTTGGGGGACAGCTGCACCGCAGCCTGGCGGCCTCTGTGCAAACAGAGCCTGAGATCTCTGTCCCAGTGCCCGCACAGAGACGCACAGATCCCGCCTCCACCCTACAGCACCAGCCCTGCCCCGCCCCTGCCTCCCTCTGCACGTGGGCCGCATCCACAGGCCGTTCCCCCCTTGAGCCCCTCCAGTGCCCCCGGGCGGCCCTACTCCCATGTCATGCTGGTGTCCGCACGCGCCTTGCTGGGGCTGGGGGACACAGACCCAGGCACCCGGCAGCACGGGCGGCCACAGCTTCTGGTCAGTGCCTGGTGCCTCTGAAGGCGGTGGTGGAGCCCGCCTGGGCCCCTCCCCTGCTGTCTCGCCTGGACAGGCACCTGAGAGCAGACACTTCCATGGAAGTGGATATTCCTGTCGGGTCATAGACTGGCTCGTGTCCTGGGCCATGAGTGTGCCCTGAGCATGGGAAAGCAGTCAGGAGACACTCGGGTAGGCTCCTGGGATCTGGGCACAGCCTGGGGCGCTCCCTCGAGGGGACCTGTGCCCAGTGCAGGGAAGGCGCCTCCTGCCTCTCCTCCTCTCCTCCCCCTCCCCCCCTTCCCTCCTCCTTCCTCCCCCTCCCCACTTTTCCCCCTTCACTGAAACCAGGAGCTCAGGAGTCTGCCTGCGGCCTGCAGAGCCGGGCCAGGGTGGGGTGGCTGGCCGGTGACCACGCCGTGTGGTCTCCACCTTCAGGCCCACCGTCGGTGTCCCTGGTAGAATCCAGTCCTGGTCTTCCAGGATTCCAGTCAGGCTCTGTGCGGGCATCAGGGGCCAATGAAACACCCAGAAATGTTCTGAAGTACAGGAGGCATGAGCAGGTAGGTGTGTAGCTGGTGGGGGCGCGTCTTCTCTCCAACAGTGGGGCCTCCTTGGGGGCTGCCTTCTCGGCCTCATCGTCATCACCCCCGGTTGTTTTTCTCTCCCCCTGAGGGCCAAGGGCAGGCGGGCGGCCGCCTGGTTCTGACATTTCACAGCAGCGCCTGCATCCCGACTTCCTTTCCGTGTAGAAAGGTTGATTTGTAGCCGAGATCGCTCTCTTCCTAATAGACCTTGTGGGTGGTGAAGATCTCAGGAGTGAGCCATTAAAAATGAACGAGGAGGACTAAAGTAGTTTGTCTGAGGTGGGGGAGGTTTAACAAAAGGCATTGATGTTTTAAATGCACAGAAATGCCATCCATCAATAATAAATGGGGTGGCATAGCCCAGATGTGCCAAATTGAATTATTACAGCATATGGCTCGGATCATAGGGGTGGGGCGGGGGGGCAGGGCAGGGCTGGTGTTCTTGGATTATCTGTTTGAGAGCTTTAGGGTAGTTTGGAGGATCTCTGTTTCTCATACTCAGATAGCTTCTAGCTGGAAATATCAAACTTTGGAATTTCCCAGAGCTCTGAAGTACATTTTCAGTGGTGGTGTGGGTTTGTTTATTTGTTTTTATAGTCAGAGTTACTAAAAGTGAACAAACTTGTTAAATCTTTTCAGAGTTACTGAAAGTGAAAAAACTTGTTAATTTTGGGGCTGGAGCCATAGCACAGTGGGTAGGGCATTTGCCTTGCAGGCAGCCAACACGGGTTCGGTTCCCAGCATCCCATATAGTCCCCCAAACACCACCAGGAGTAATTCCTGAGTGCAAAGCCAGGAGTAACCCCTGAGAATCGCCCATTGTGACCAAAAAAGAAAATTTTTTAAAATTGTTTTTTTGAAGATGGAGGCAGAGTCTGAAATACGTTTCAGCTTCTTGGGGCTCACTGTTTAATAAGCGTCGGCACCATCTTTGATGTGAGTGCTGAAATATCACTGCAAACGCTTGAGTGTTTCCACATTCAGATTGAGTCTGCGTCCCGTCAGTACATGGCTTCATCTGCAGAGGATGCTCAGGAAAGGTGTCTACTGCTCTGAGGTGGACGCCCCCGCCTCCTCCTCCTCCTCCTCCTCATTTTCATTCATTTGCTTTAGTGCTCCCCAAGAAATTAGACCAAAGTTTGCAGGGTAAACTATACTTTGAGAGTGTCGATGCAGACACACAGGGCTGGTGTGAGTGTGGAGTGTGCACCTGGGAGCTGTCAGAGCAGAAATGCTGGTGGGGTTGGGGGGACAGCAGTGTTTAAACTGAGCCCCCCTTTGGACTTGTGCCTTACAAAACCAACCGTGGCTGTTGGCTGCTCAGACAGGTGGAACCGCCCCCGCGCCCCCCACCCTCTCCCAACACCCATCCTGGCTTCTCTGGGCGCTTACCTGAGATTAGATCACTCTGCTTTGTGCTCCCAGCAAAACCACTTCCTCTCCGTTTTTCCCTGTGGTGAGTGAGGAAGAACTTGGCTGCTTGCAGATGATGCCAAGCTGGTGTCAGTGTGGGGCCTGCCGACAGTTTGTTTCATCTTTGAGTGTGAATGTTTGCATTGACAGTGAGGGTAGGGAGGAGCTGGCAAGTTTTTCTCTGATGCTCATTTTTGTCCCTGTTATCAGCTTGCACTGGCCGCCTTCAGAATATGTTTAAATGCATTTTGGTGCCTCCCAGGGATTCTCGCTGGCCTTGGAAAACCACTTGTCCAACTGACTTCAGAGCCTGTAGTGTCCCTAGGTGTCCAGCTGCAGACCCACACACTCTGGAAAGCCCCATGGTTGGGCACACAGCACATTTCCTGAAATCACCTCTGCCCCACCGCCTCTGGGTTTCCTGGTGTTGAAACGTGAGAAGGCCAGAGCAGAATGAAATTGTGGCCACTCACTGGGGTAATTAGGAAGGGAAGGACCAGACCAGGCGTTTTTTCTGCAGCCCATTGTCTGGCTTTGGCAGCAGCTGCGAACAACGGGTCTGAGTTTAACCAGTGGCCGCTGAGCAGCTGGGTCGGATCTAGCGTTCAAACTGGCTGAAGTCAAAGGAAGTGGCTGGAAAGTTCCAGGCAGGTCCCACCAGTGGGAACATGTGGAATTGAAGGGTGAGCGCCGGCTGGCAGTGCTGACAAGGGCCTGTTGTTCTGATTAGCCTGCAGGGCTGTGAGCCCCCCACCCCAGAGGCCAATGTCGCCAGACCCTGGCCTGTCCACTGGCCCCTCGAGTCCAGTCACCTGCTGCTGGGGTCGGGGGAGAGGGGTATTTATTTTTGCTTCTTGGAGAATAAACGAGTTGTGGCCTCAGTTACTTAGCCAGGGTGACAGATGTCACAGTGTGCACCCCACCCCCATCCTTAGGGGGCTGCTCTCCCACCTCTTATGACACAGACACCCCTCAGCCGCAAGGGGGGTCCTTGCCTGCCTGCCCACTATCCTCCTTTGTGCCGTTACAGCAAAGACTAGGACACTGCCTGCGGCTTCCCTCTCGGGTCTTGTGTGTGTGGTTGAGGGCCTGCGCGGGGTGTGAGCCGGGACACCACTGGGCACTACAGAAGCCGTGACCACAGTACTAAGGGATTACGTGCCTGCAGGGACCCGGGCCATATGTGGGCTGTCTCCTGACTGACAGGTTAGCCCCCTCTGGGACGGTTGGGTTCAGAGATGCAGGCGCTGGAATTACCCAGGTGCCCACCCCCTCCCTTGGCAGCCTCCAGGGCCCCCACATGTAGAAGGGAGCGGCCGGCAGGTCTGCGGCAGGGCCAGTAGGGGTTTTTGTTCCATGGATGACCCCTCTTGGAAGTCACCAGGTAAGTGCGTCATCACGGAGTCACAGAGCACCTCGAGGATGCTGCTCCCTCCGCAGGGGACGTGTGTCTCAGCCAGCGTCCACGGGTGCACAGGAGCAGACAGGAGGAGGGTGACAGCGTCGAAGGGGCCCAGCCTCTGGGGAGGTGCAGGGTGCTGTCGACCGCGGTCCTGCGCCCCCTGCTCACCTGTGGCCTTCCCTTGCAGGTGACCGTCATCTTCAAGGCGCACGGTTCGTGCACGGAGCAGAAGGTGTACCAGGCCGTGACGGACGACGTGCCCGCCGCCTTCGTGGATGGCAGTGCAAGCGGCGCAAGCGTGCGCGTGGAGGCGCGGGAGGGCGGGCGCGTGGCCTTGCACGCGCGCCACCTGGCCAGCACCGTGCTGGTGCGCCAGCTGGGCCGCTATCTGACGCTGGCCGTGCGTATGCCCGCCGCACTGGCGCTGGCGCACGACGACAACCACGACCTGCAGCTGTGTGTGAGCGGCTGCCCGGCGGCCGAGCGCATAGCCGACGGCCCAGGCGCGGGCCTGGCGCCGGGCCCGGCGGGCTTCACGCTGCAGAGCGCGCGCGCGCGCTGCGGGGACAGCATGCCGCAGCGGGACATCTACTTCCAGTCTTGCGTCTTTGACCTGCTCACCACCGGTGACACCAACTTCTCGGCCGCAGCGCTCAGCGCCCTGGCGGACGTGCGCGCGCTGCACCCGCGCCGCGAGCGCTGGCACCTGCCCCCGCGCAGCGGCCACGCCGAGCCCCCGCGACTGTGGGTGGGCGCAGCGCTGCTGGGTGCCCTCCTCGCCCTGATGCTGTAGGGCCGCCCGGCCCGGCCCGGTGGAACTGGCCCTAAGTGGTTGTGCCCCGGCGCTGAGCACACCCCCAGGAGCGTCCCAGGGCCACGGCGCAGGGACCCCGTCCCCCCGGGCCCCGCGCGGGCCCGCTCCTGTGCCCCACCCGTTCTGTTTGGCCGTTTCGTGAGATGTTTTATAATGTCCCCGCTCCGGGACCTGTTAGAAAGCACTTTATTTTTTATATATTAAATATTTATGTGTGTACCTGGTTAGTATGTACATGCCTAGACGCTGCCCCGTAGCGGCCTGCCCCCAGGGTCGCAGCTGGGACCCCTTCCTTCCCCTCCCGCCCCTTTGGGCCTCCCCCACCCCCCTCTGCCCGTTCTGCACTGGAATGCCACGCTGACCCCACGCAGGGCGCCGGAGCCCGTGGGGAGGTGCGGGGCGTGGCTCTGGTTGAGGACCAGCGGATGTTCGGCCAGCCCTGCCAAACTGCTGTTTCTCTGAGCCAGAGGAGGCCAGTGTGGGCACCTGTGCCATCAGTGCCCAGTATCTTGCAGGCCCCCAGAGCACAGCTCTCCCTTTTGAATAAAGCATACACTTGCCCTGTCGGTCTTGTAATCCTCCCTCGCCCCTTTCTCTGATATGTCCAGGTGGCCCCTTAGCAGCCCTCTTGGCCCCAACTGCTGAGGTGGGTTTTGTGTTCCTGGCACGGTGCGTCACTGGCTCCACTGTGAGGCCCGCACTGTTTCGGCTGTGTCTGCACTGAGACCTGGGGTGGCCGCGGGTAGTGGCACACTCTGGGTAAGCCAGGCTGCCCGCGGGGGTCAGATACCTCCTTTACCCATGTGGCCTGGTAGAATATCCTTATGATCAAGTATCTTTGGCCTCTTCCGTCCTGCCGGCCTTCCCTTGTGCAAGGAGAGCACAGCCAGCAGAAGGGAGAAGAACCTTCGGGAAGGTTACTAACTGGAAGGGTAGTACCGCTCCTCCTGAACTTCATCCTAGTTTCCATCAGAGTAAACCAGAGGTAGCAAGCTGAAAGCTAACATCATAGAGCAGACGTCTGGATTCTTCGGTAACAAAGGGATGAGCTCAAGATCACACTTGGTGGCAGGCAGCCAGGCCACTTGTTTTTCTTAAGCCTGTCCCTTAGGTTGGTGGCCCTGCCCTGCTGGGAACCCGGCTGGCAGGGAGGAAGCCTGAGATTTTGTGATGCCCACCCTGTGGAGCTGGGAAGCTCGGGCTGAGAGGTGCCATCCTCCCGTCCAGCAGGAGATAGGGAACATCAGTATCCTGTTTCTGAATCAAGACTCGGTGCCCAGAGTGCAGCCCAAACCCGTGACCTTACAGGGGCGGGACTGGACTGCCTCTCGGTTCACCTCTGGAGCCATGTGCCAGGCTCCCAAATGAGGATGAGCTAGGTTTCTTTTATAAATTGAATAGAACAAAGAAGGAAAAATAGGATGTTTCTAACCACTATTTTTGTGCAAATAGTATTCAAGGTGAAGTAAGAAACAAAGAGTAGGAATGTCTGCAGAATATGATTGTTAAGGTGTTTTATACAACAAATGCCTTTTCCCTGTCCAAGTAGGCAAGTTTCTCTCCTTGCTAATTGAGAGAAGACTTGGCTGTGTTTGCCCCTGTCCTTTAGCTAGCAAAGTGCAGGGTCATCATTCCAGTGCACTAGGATTGGCCCCCGTGTCTCCCCACCCCCTTCAGTGGCCCTGTACATGATGTCCCCGTGGGTCACTTCACTTTCCAAAATGCAGGTATTTCAGTAAAGGACAAATTGTTATTCCCCCGTTTATTTTCTAGGATTTTATAGAGGAACTACTTCTTGGTTCTCAAAAACTCCTCAGAAGCGTTTGGGGTCACGCCCACACACGGGCAGCTGCTCAGCGCTTGCCCAGAGGAACTCAGAGGGAAACACTGGTTTTCACAGATGCTCCACATGGCTGGCTGGCTTTAAAAGACTCAGTATTTTTTTGGGTCCTATTCTTATGCTTGGAACCCCACCCCCAGTGTCGTCGAGTCTTTGCAAAGAAACCTTTAGATGTGGTTCATAGGTATATGAATAAGTATCTGTGTAAAACAGTGAGTGTGCAGTGTGTAAATACTTTAAATTATTATGCTAGAAAAATAAAGTGACATGCCATGCTGTGGAATGTTTGTCCTGTGGTTATACTGACACCTGCTGAGAGAAGGTGAGAGGCACGAGGTGGCGTGTCGAGGGTCTTGGTAGTAGATATCCTCATCCCTCACCTACCCGCAAATTCATAAGTGTGGAGCTGCTCTCTGTGAATTTGAAGCTGTTGTGAGTCAGCCAGGGGTGTGTGTGGCCGCTGCCATCTCCCCCAGAGGGCATCTCCAGTAACGGGTGGGCACACAGATCTGGGACATGCACTTGGCTTCGTCAAAAGTAGCACAGACCATTGGCCAAGTGTCTGTTCCCTGCTTGGTAAGTTTGGGGGAACAAGATTTTCCGCGTTTGGAAGCCTACAGGGTGTCCTAAAATAGGACAGCACAGGATCACGCCCAATCTTCTTTGAAGAAATAATGCTCAGACTAGACCAACTAGAGCATCCCTGTCTTTGTGGAATTGTTCGTAGATAATGGAGGAAGGAAAGAGGTCCATCATGGTGGCTGGCAGAATTGGTGCCAGCCATTGAGCCAAGTCCTCTCTACTCTCGTGATTTTTCTCAGGTGAGAAAGCATTGGTAGAAATTGCACACAGGCACGCAGTAAAAGAACATGAAAGAAAATTCATGAAAAGGTTTTGACAGAACTTGGAGAATAACAAAAACATGGGTAAAACAGCTATGTAGAATGTTACATACAGCTAATAAGTAAAGACCTGAAAGTTCAGGCAGCATTGCAGCATTTATGAAGAAAAGCGGAGGGAATAATCTCAATTAGAATTCTCCAGAGAAGCAAATGGAGCATGTGTGTTATGCTGCTGTATTCAGTAGAGATGAAAGTTCATGAGGGATGGTGGGTGGAATCACAAGTAGAAAGCCAGTGATTCTGAGGCCAGGGGCCTGAGCAGGGGAATGAGGACAGGTGCTGGGGCCAATCCCTGCATCTCGCAGGCTCTGGAGGCCACACACCCAGGGGCTGTATGTGCTACATGAGAGAGAAGGTAAACACCCAGCTCAGGAAGAATGAGAGAATGCGCCTTTATCATTTGCCCCTTCGGCCTCATGGACTGGATGGTGTGAGCCGTGGGGATGAGGACCATACGCAGAATGCTGCTCATCTCTTCAGACTCGCTCTCAGGCACTCCCAGGAGCAAAGTTTGGCCAGCTTTGTGGAGATCCCTTAGCCAGTCAAGTTGCCATATAAAATTAACCACCACCTCCTTTATGTTTGCTTTAAAAATGTACTTGTAATCCAGCATTGGAGAGGGCCATTCCCTCTCACGATGCCTTGTGTTCATCAGCAAAACCCAGTGTCACTGTGCCCAAGCACAGAGGGAATTTTTTTACAGGGATCTTGTGGCACCCAATGGCACAGGCTGAAAATGGTCTGGAAATTAGGCCTCAACTTTTCCTCTTTCGCCCTATAAACTCATCTCTCCCTCGCAGATGACTTTGGGACAGTATGGCCACCTGGCCGAATCTGGGTTCTGTCAGCCTCTGTCTTGGGGCAGGCTGGTGTTGGGCACCCTGCAGTCTTCCAGGAGCAGAGCACAGGGCTCGGGGCATCCCACTTGCATCGGGCTGGGCCTGAGCACCAGACCTTGGCAGTGCTCGGAGGTTCACCATGACAGCCCCACCTAGAATCAGTTCCTTGATTCACTGTCCCCAAACCTTCTTTATTCCTTTTTTTTTCTTCTTCACCAGCGTATAATATGCTACATTCCTTGTTTAGGTGCTCTTTTCTGCCCAGCCCACTAGTACGTGAATTCATGGACAAGGATTTTTTCCCTCCTATTTGCTCTTTCATTGCCAGAAAAAATAATGATACCCATGTTGTGTAAATAAAATCAATTTGTGTAAGGGAGGAAGGATAGAACAAAAGGGAGGGAGAGAGGACAGAAGGGAGAAACTGTAGAAAGGGGGAGGGAGCAAACAAATTCAATTTGGTGATGCCTGAGAGTAAAACTAGAACAAAACTGAAACAAAAAAGAAGTCCAGAGAGATCACAAAACAGGAAAGGTGCTTTGGATGTGACTCACCCAGTTTGAACCTTGCACAGAGCCAGGATTAGCGCCTGGACACTGTGGGGTGTGTTCAAACTTCCCCCTCACCCCCAACAATGAGGCGGAGAGGAGGCAAAGGCAGTACAGTGGTCAAGGTGCTTGGATGCAGCCAACCTGTGTTCAATCCCAGCTCCACGTGGTCCCAAGCATCTCCAGGAATCACTGAGCTCAGAACCAAGAATAAGCCTTGAAAAATGTCCAGTTTAGCCCCCAAACCAAATTTGGGGCTGGGGAAATAGTACATGGATTAAGGAGCTTGCCTTGGAGGCAGCTGATCTGGTTTGATCCCTGGCTCCACACATGGTTCACCAAACAATCAGGAGTGATCCCAGTAAGCCCTGCCCACAAGTACGGTCTAAAAGCAAGCAAAATAAATAGCTCAATTCTGGGGCCAGAGAGACAATCCAATGGGTAAGCACTTGCTTTTCATGCAGCCAACCTGGGCACCTCAGAATCCCGGAGCACAGAGCCAGGAATAAGCCCTGAGCAACACTGGGTGTAACCCAACCCTGTCCCCAATATTGTATTTTTTATCACATCACGAATCACGAAATCCCGTTAATCACCAATTGCTCGGGCGGGCTCATTTTGTCCTTTCCCTGAGATCTTAGAAGTCCATCTCGACTCGGCCCTCCTAACGATGTTGCACTGGGGCCTCCTCAGGGTCAGGGGAATGAGATCCAGCTTGTTACTGGATTTTGCATATGAATACACCATGGGAAGCTTGCAAGGTTGTCCCATGTGGGCAGGAAACTCTCAGAAGATTGCCAGTTTCTCCCAGAGGGAGAAGTAGGCTAAAGATATCTCCCTTCTGAGAGCTTGCTTTTAAGTCTCTCTCTGGATGTTGGCCGTTGATGGGATTACACACACCTGGGTTCCTCTGCTGGTACCTTCATGCATGAGGCCTGTGCGAACATGTGGAAAGTGGCCTCAAGCATGTCTGTAGCTAGGTTCTGGTGGTCTTTGGCCACCGGAAGCTCTGCTCAGGGTGGGGAGGGAAGCTGGAGCCCATCCCCTCCTAGGGGCCCCGGGGAAGACAGCCAGGTGTGGGAGCAAGAGACTCTGTGTTTTTTTTCAATGTGCTAAAATGTGTCAACTCACCAGAAACAGGTTCTTTGCCCATCAAGGTAGAATTCAATTCAATGAATTCCAATTATAAAATAATTCAGTGTGATTGAAAAAGGATTTTATGAGTGGGAAAACTGACCTGGGTTTTGTTTCCAAAAAAGAAGAAGAAGAAGGAAGAGGAGAAGAAGAAGAAGAACAACAACAACAACAACAATGTAACAATATATGTTAAGTACCTACAATGTCCCAAACACGGCACCACCAACAACAATAATAACTATGTAACACTATTTGTTAAGTACCTAGGAAGTCCCAAACACTGCTGAATGCTATAGATTCAAACCTGAAAAACTGTCGTTTTTTACCTTAAACACCTATAGTTCAGCAAGAAGCAAAGTTCTATTACATTCTCAGTGCTACAGGAGAAATGACATCTGTACCTGTACCTTCATTGCAGCACTGTTCACAATAGCCAGAATCTGGAAACAACCCAAGTGCCCTAAAACAGATGACTGGTTAAAGAAACTTTGGTACATCTGCACAATGGAATACTATGTAGCTATTATGAAAGATGAAATCATGAAATTTGCTTATAAGTGGATGGACATGGAGGGTATCATGCTAAGTGAAATGAGTCAGAAAGAGAGGGACAGACATAGAGACTGCACTCAATGTGGAGTGTAGGGTAGGCCAGCATCACATGAGGCTGACACCCAAGGATGGTAGATACAAGGGCCAGGGGGATTTCCCCATAGCTGGAAGACTGCTTCATGAGTGGAGGGGAGAAGGCAGATGGAATAGAGAAGGGATCACTAAGTAAATGATGGCTGGAGGTACCAGTTGGGATGGGAGATGCATGCTGAAAGAAGATAAAGGACCAAACATGATGACCTCTCAGTGACTGTGTTGCAAGCCATAATGCCCCAAAGTAGAGAGAGAGTATGGGGAATATTGTCTGCCATGGAGGCAGGGGGAGGGTTGGGATGGGGTGGGGGGTGTATACTGGGAACATTGGTGGTGGAGAATGTGCACTGGTGGAGTGATGAATGTTTGATCATTGTATGACTGACACTAAAACATGAAAGCTTTGTAACTCTATCTCATGGTCATTCAATTAAAAAAAGGAAAAAAGTTTTCAAAAATTTCTCAAATGCTTAATTTGAAGTGAAAATGTGAGGTCCCCCACGCACTGTCCAGGGACTCAGGGACCCAGTGGTCAGTGCTCAGTGTGGTACTGCAATGCTTCTGGGACCTGTCAGGACTGGGAACCACCAGGCTGTCCCCAGGGGTGCCCCAGATCAAGCGAAGTTGACTTGGGCATGAGGCAGGGTCTCCAGACCAGAAATGAAACGTTTGACTGGGGACCCAGGGAGAGCAGAAATCTGGTACATTTGAGATCCTGGATTTGAACCCTAGCACTACAGGGCCCACTTAGGTGCCGTCCCACCCACCCCCCAGGACCCCAACATCACACCACTGAAACTTGAGTCTGCAGTGCTGGACCAAGCATCTCCAGAAGGACGATTACAAAAATGCTGGCTCATCCAGTCTGGTGTTTTTTTTTTTTAATTTTTTATTAGTGAATCACCATGAGTTCACAAGCTATGAACTTTCGTGTTTGCATTTCATACAGTGATCGTTTACCCATCCCTCCACCAGTGCCCATTCTCCTCCACCAATGTTCCCAGTATCCCTCCCACCACTCCCACCCCATCCCCCACCACCCCACCTTGCAGGGCATACTGTGGCAGGGCATTCTCTTTTGTTCTCACTCCTTTGGGGTGTTGTAGTTTGCAATAGAGGTATTGAGTGGCCACTATGTTCGGTCTATGGTCTACTTTTGGCACACATCTTCCAACCCGAATGGGTCTTCCCAAGATCCTCCACTTGGTGTTCCCTTCCTTTTCCCCCCAGCACATGGGGACAGTTTCCAAGCTGTGGGGCAGACCTCCTGGTCCTTATCTCTACTACTCTTGGGTTAACGTTAGTCTCCCATTCTGTTACTTTATATTCCACAATGAGTGCGACCTTTCTGTCTGTCTCTTTCTGATTCATTTCACTTAACATGATACTTTCCATATTGATCCACTTATATGCAAATTTCATGACTTCATCTTTCATAACAACTGCATAGTATTCCATTGTGTAGATGTACCAAAGTTTTTTTAACCAGTCATCAGTTTTTAGGCACTCTGGTTTTTCCCAGATTTTGGCTATTGTGAACAGTGCTGCAATGAACATACAAATGCAGATGTCATTTCTACTATAACTTTTTGCCTCTCCAGGATATATTCCCAGGACTGGTATTGCTGGGTCAAATAGGATCTCAATTTCTAATTTTTTGAGAATCATCCATATTGTTTTCCAAAAGTGACCAGAATACAAAGACAGTCATCCAGTCTGTTTGATTAGTCAGGAAAGAGGGTTCGGTAAGTTTGTGAAACAGTGGCCGTGGACTACATGTATCAGGCTTATTCATTTCTGGAAATGCCCACCCCTGAGGTCAGCAACATCTCATGGTGTGCAACTTGGCTGACTCCACATCGTGGCTCTTCCTTATGTGCTCTCAGCAGTGGTGGTTTGAAGGCACTTGGGTGCGGAATCATGGAAGGTTCTGTTAAACTGAACATCCAGCATGGCCCCCTCATGCGCAGGGACCGTTGGAAGGCAACTTGGGTGGAGAGTCAGAACCAGCATCGGGCTTCTCTTTGATGCTGACCAGCATTGCAGCCACACAACAGATCAGCCAAGGGAACACTCAGAGGGGACATGGTGCAGGCCGATTTTCTTTCTTCTTGGCAAGGTTGAGCTCAGGCCACACTAGCAGGGATCAGGGGCTACTCCTGGTTCTGTGCTCAGAGTGATCCTCAACAGTGCTCTAGGCGCCCAAACTGAATGCTTGTCGGCTTCAGGCACAGCAAGCACTTACCTTCTGTACTATCCTCTGGCCCCAGAAGTTTCTTAATATCTGTGCAAATCATTAATCAAATATAGAGAAGAGCTACACCAGGAGTCAGTTCTACTTCACTTTCCCTGTGGTTCACAGTCAAAGCAGGGGTTATCCAAACTTGGTAATAGAAAGAAATGTCTCTAACTGATGATTTCAGATCACATTGTAGATTATGTGGTATGAGGGTTGTTTCAATATCTTTAGAAAACAATTTTCCACAGTTAGGAAACTCATTATCTTGTGCAGTGTCTCATTTCAAATTATGTTAACCTGTTATTTAAACTTTAAAATTCAGTAAATTACCCACTGCCTGCAAACAAGTTTTTTTCTATCTACTTATCTCTAAGGAAAGGAAACACCCTTCAAATAGTGAGACAAGTACTGCCTCAACAGTCTAACATGCAGACATACACATGCACATGAACACATACATGCACAGGCACACATGTACACATACACACCTCATACAGCACAGAAACAAGCTCAGACACAATTGTCAGTTATAGTAAATCTCAGTGCTTAGCTCAGAGTACCATGTCCTTTCAGCTCTTCTTCAATTCAGCAGATGTTTATCTACTAAAACCCGCTATATGATAGCGATAAAAGTGTTATGCTGTTTGGGGCTGGAGCGATAGTACAGCAGGTAAGGCATTTCCCTTGCACACGGCTGACCTGGGTTCGATCCCAAGCATCCCATATGGTCCCCCAAGCACCGCCAAGAGTAATACAGAGCCAGGAGTAACCCCTGAGTATCACTGGGTGTGACCCAAAAAGCAAAAAAAAAATAAATAAAAATAAGAGTGTTACGCTGTTTAAGGACTTTCATAATCTTCCTGGTATGGACAACTTCAACCAAAGGGCACAAAATGATGACTGCTTCCTCAGATCTACCTCAGCAGTGGTTGCAATGCCAAAACCAAACAGGATTGAGTGAGAGAGAGCAAGAGACAGACAGACAGACAAAGACAGAGAGACAGAGACAGAGAAAGAAACACAGAGAGAATTCAGGGGTAAGTGCCCTGAGCCCAATCAGGAGTGATTCCTGAGTGCAAGCCCTGAGCACCACTAAATGTGGCAAAGAGAAGAGAGAGAAGGAGAGAAAGAGAGAGAGATAAGAAGAGAGAAGAGAGAGACAGAGAGAGAGGGAAAGAGAGACGGAGAAAGAGGGAGGGAGAGAGATGAGAGAGGGAGAGGGAGGGAGGGAGGGAGAGAGAGAAGAGAGAGAGGGAGGGAGAGAGAAGAGAGAGGGAGTGGGAGGGAGGGAGAGAGAAGAGAGAGAGGGAGGGAGAGAGAAGAGAGAGGGAGAGAGAGGGAGGGAGAAAGGGAGAGAAGTGAGAGAGGGAGAGAGGGAGGGAGAGAGAAGAGAGAGGGAGAGAGGGAGGGAGAGAGAAGAGAGAGGGAGAGAGAGGGAGGGAGAGAGAGGGAGAGAAGTGAGAGAGGGAGAGAGGGAGGGAGAGGGAGAAAGAGAGGGAGATAGAAAGGGAGAGAGAACAGAGAGAGGGAGAGAGAGGGAGGGAGAGAGAAGAGAGGGAGAGAGGAGAGGGAGAGAGAGAGAAGGAGAAAGAGGGAGAGAGAAAGAGGGAGAGAGGGAGGGAGAGAGAAGAGAGGGAGAGAGAGGGAGAGAGGAGAGGGAGAGAGAGAGGGAGAAAGAGGGAGAGAGGAGAGGGAGAGAGAGAAAGAGGGAGAGAGGGAGAGAGAGGGAGGGAGAGAGAAGAGAGGGAAAGAGGAGAGGGAGATAGAGAGGGAGAGAGGAGAGGGAGAGAGAGAGGGAGAAAGAGGGAGAGAGGAGAGGGAGAGAGAGAAAGAGGGAGAGAGGGAGAGAGAGGGAGGGAGAGAGAAGAGAGGGAAAGAGGAGAGGGAGAGAGAGGGAGAAAGAGAGGGAGAGAGGAGAGGGAGAGAGAGAAAGAGGGAGAGAGGGAGAGGGAGGGAGAGAGAAGAGAGGGAGAGAGGAGAGGGAGAGAGAGGGAGAAAGAGAGGGAGAGAAAGGGAGAGAGAAAGAGGGAGAGAGGGAGAGAGAGGGAGGGAGAGGGAGAGGGAGGGAGGGAGAGGGAGAGAGGGAGAGGGAGAGAGGAAGAGGGAGAGAGAAAGAGGGTGAGGGAGGGAAGAGAGAGAGGAAGTGTGGCTGGAAAGATAGTACTGCAGGTAGGATGCTTGGTTTACATGTGTCCAACCTGGGTTTGATCCCCAGCACCGCACGTGTTCCCTTGAGTATCACCAGAGTGATCCTTGAGTACAGGGCCCAGAGAAAGTCCTGAGCAGCATTGATTGTTACCCCAAAACAAACAAGATGAAAGCCTTCTTAACAAAAAATTAGAGTGGAAATAAATGATGCAGAAGTCAAGAAAATGATACAAAAGGACAATAAAACCTAAAGGTGTTTTTTTAAAGAATAAATAAGATTGGCAAACTGTTAGCTAGATTCACAAGGAAAAATGTAGAAAAAAAACTCAAATAAATCATATCAGAAATGAAAGATAAGAGTTAAAATATATACCACAAAAATACAAAGAATTGAAAGATATTACTATGAACAACTTTCAACAACTAACCTAGAGAACCTGAAAGAAACTGAAGAAATTTTTTAATCACACAACTTTCCAAGACTGAATTAATGGGTAGGAAACAAAAAATCTGATGGAGTTTTAAACAAAAATCTGATTTTAAATCGCTCCTCAGTCCTGCTCTCCCAGCCCCAGTTCTCCCCTCAAACACAGATGCTGGCATCTCTGTTCAGTTATTTCTCTCGCACACGTCTCCCCCTCTTTCCTCCTTCTCACATCTTTCTAAGCGAGTTTTCTTGGATAAAAGCTGCCTCACCTCATCACTTCCCCTCTTCCTGAAGCTCTTTTCTGTGTGGGAAGGGCGATAACCCAGAACACTTAATATTCCTTTCCTGCAAAGAGCAATTCCTGGCTCCATCTGGATCCTTGAGAAATGAGTAGTTTCTGCCCTCCCCCCCTGGGCAGAACAAGTGGACGTCAGGCTCAGCTGGACGCTGCCCAGGGGACTGGCGTGATGTGAGTGTCCTGCTGTGCAGGTGCTGGTAAGGGACTTTCCCCCTCCTGATCCAGGCCAGCGTTTCCTGAGTGCCATGGCCGAGAGGTCGGGAGCAGAGGGAGGAGCACTCTTTCCTTACCTCCCGGGAGCCGCACTTTTCCGAGCCTCTACCAACATCAGTCCATCTTGGATGACTGCGTTGCTGAGCTTTGCCTGTGGAGTGCCAGTGCAGGGACAGAGGCTATGTGACAGGGGCATCACAAAGATCCATGCAGTTGGATGATGAAATTCCTGTAGGAACTTTTTAAAATCACTTTATTTTAAACTTCTTTTTAAATCTTCAGTTATCTTATGTAACAAGACACACACACACACACACACACACACACACACACACACACGCACATAGTATTGTCCAGGGGCTGGGCAGACCTAGCCTACAGGTCATTTTTGTGGGTTTTTTAATTTTATTTTTATAAGATTGTTCACAATAATATATTACATTCAATATTACAACACTAATCGCACCGCTATTATACCTTCCCACCACCGATATTTCAAATTTTCCCAAATTTTGTCTTTGGGTCACAATCAATGTCACAATCAATGCTGCCCAAGACTTTCTCCTGGCCCTGTACTCAGGGGTCACTCCTGACAGTGCTCAAGGGAACACATGTGGTGCTGGGGATCAATACCCATGCCTGCCCCAAAGGCAAAAGTTAAGAAATTAATTTTGTATTGCTTGTAATCCACTAGAAATTATCCAAAAAGATTTCCTTAGAGAAAATTGTGTGAAAATTGTTGTGTCTCACCCTGGAGCCGTATAACACCTGTATAACATGTTGTTACAGTTGAGCCTTGCGTGCTTATATATATATACACATATATACATATACATATATATATAAACAAATGTGGTGTGCTACTCTTAGTATATCAGTGGAGCAGAGAATGATATGTTGCTCCAGGAATTCTAAAATTTTAAATAGAGTGATAGAGTTTGAGTTAAACTTTTAACTTGATGGTGATATTGAGGTCTGGTGTGTTGCTCTCTTCTGAGATTTATTTGTGAAGTCTCTGGATCATGGTCATTAATGTGCTTAAGTACTGCCCAGAGACCATTCGTGGGCATGGCTGCCAGGCTCCTGAAAGCACAGGATGATGGGGGGGAGCCATTCCCAACTCTGTGTGAGCCTGTATTTTCAGTCACAAAAATACACATGTCTGGGTTTTACAGCGGATTCATTCTCACGCTTGAGGGCCTAATCCTGAGCCTGTGAGAGTCAGCTGTGCGCATGGTGGATTCTGGAGCTTGTGGCTGCCGGGGCAGGTGGAGGGACTCACTCACCTTCCTCCAGGTTCCCCAGATGAGGTCAGCCTGGTGCAGGATGAGGAGGCATCTTTGCAGTGTGTTGCTCTCTTCCAAAATTTATTTGTGTGTCCGGCCATTTCAGTTCTATGAAACCCTGTTCCAGGGCAGGTCAGACACATATATGGGGCAGAATGAACCCCTGAAGGATGCTCACATCTCCATTTTCCGGTGGCAGGTGATGGGGCTTCCGGCGGTTCTCGGCCACCTGAGCCAAGGTCCAATGCCAGATTTAATGCCAGTCTGGCCACTGCTCAGGCCGTGAGATCCTGGGGGTGACCCAGGCACATTGGCGCTGCTTTGTAGAGGTTGGAGGTTGGGGGAGGACCTTCCAGGACCACACCTGGGGACGCTCAGGGACCAGATGGCACCTGCCTGGATCAAACTGGGGCACAGTTTTCTGTGCCCCGGGACCATCTCTCCAGCCCCCTGCCACTTTTTCTGCCAGAGCCCAAGACCTTCCACCTGCCACCTGCCTCGCATCTCCCCCTCCTGCCATGCCATCACCATTCGAACTGTTCTAAGCATTTGAGGGGGTTGGCACAGGCCGCTTGCTGGCTGGCACAGGGTGTGCACAGGGTGGCGTCTGTAAATCTAGTGCCCAGGTAGCACATCGCTCACACATCTCCTGGGAAATAGAAGGGCCAAGAATTAGCTGCCCAGCAGAGGATTTATCAGAGTACAGAAAGGCTGAACCTGTTTCCTCCTTTGAGAACTTTCTGCTGATGAGCAGGACTCGGGCAGGCTCGGGAGTGCCTGCGTTACCCACTGAACAGGCCAGGTGGTGAAGGTCTTGGAGGATGGTGTTCAGGACAAGCCCTGAGCTCTGAGCAGCCATGTGGCCAGGTGACTAACGGCTCTAATGAAGCATCAGAGAAGGGCACAGTCACTGTCAGGACACACACAGACTGGCATCGCTGGTACTGGCTGGCACAGAATGACACAGACTGGTGCCTCCTGGTACAGGATGGCACTGGCTGGCATGGTTAGGTGCTCACTGTCTGGAACTGGTTGGCATCCTCTGGTGCTGACTGGCAAATGGGCCCCACCCTTAATCTCTCCTTCCAAGAGTATCCGCTTGCAGCTGGGGCCAGTCAAGCTGAGGCCCTTCAATTACATACACCTGTTCTCCAAGACCCAGCCTGAAAGCAAAGTTTTGGTACTGCATGGCACAGAATGGCATGGGTTGGCACAGGTTTGCAGAGAGCTGCCATGCTGGGTGTCCCACACACACACACACTACTGCCTGACCTGACGGCCCTCCCAGAATCTCCTTTTAACCTCAAAGCCCGGCTCTCTTTGGCCTCCATGGCCCTTCAGGCTTACATGAGGGTGAGTGGCCCAGGCTTCTGGGCACCCAGTGAGCAGGCCAGCCCGTCCAGGCCCTGCTGGGCAGGAGCTAGCTCGAGAGAGGCAGCACACGGTGTCCTGCACCCGTCTCCTTGGCAGTAATCCCAGTTGAGTTCAGGTGGAATGCGTGATCAGGCACATTACAATAAATATATTTTAAAAGGAAAAAAAACTCTTTCCGAACAGAAGATCTTTCCTTCTTATGCTCTTGCAGAAAATCTGAGAAACAGAAATTCTTCCTAACAGTTTCCACGAGACCAACATAGCAATTAAAAGTCTAATGCCAAAAAGTAGACAGAGACATTTCTACTTTTTCATTCATTTATTGAGTCACCATGAACTACAAAGCTGTAAAGTTGTTTGTGACTGAGTCCCAGGAGGCATACACTATTCGAGACTGAAGCGCGAGCCCTTCCCAGTGCACACTTTCCTCCACCCGAGTCCCACCCTGCCATCCTGCCCTCTACAGCCTGCCTCCTTGGCGGAGTGTGGGTACAACACTGAGGGCACCGTGACTGTAACCTGCCCTCCTTTCAGAAACCACGTCCAGAGTGACCACTTCCCCCTATCATTGTCTGAATGGTCCTTTCCCCGATCTATCCCACCTCCCCCAAACAGACATTTCTTTAAAAAATTTATAGACGATGAACATAGCTGCAAAGATCTTCATACAAGTCTTCGTACACCAATTTCAACAATACATCAGAAGGATCATAAAGCTCCTACACTCTGATCAAGTGGGATTCATACCAAGGTTGCAAGAAAGACTCGAGATAGATAATAGACGATCACTCTCTACAAAGTCATTATTACAGAAAAGAAGTGCATTTAGATCTTGGAGAAAAATGGATAGGAATCAAGATGGTGCAAATGTGCGGGGAAATTTCAGCTCTAATTTTATTCTCTTTCAGAAGTTACTGGGTCCAAATACTCTGCATCATCAGTCGGATTGACTGAAGCAAGCTCAATTGCTAGCGAGAAAGTATTAGTTTAAGGTGAATAAATATGAGTAAAAGGTAAGTGTAGACTAAATTTTATAGGACTTTCAAATATGCTTAATGCATACTTTCCCTGTGTTAGTAAGAACACTTTTTACCAGGAAAAAACTCTGGCTCTCCTTCCTTCCTTCCTTCCTCCCTTCCTCCCTTCCTTCCTTCCTTCCTTCCTTCCTTCCTTCCTTCCTTCCTTCCTTCCTTCCTTCCTTCCTTCCTTCCTTCCTTCCTTCCTTCCATCCTTCCTTCCTTCCTTCCTTCCTTCCTTCCTTCCTTCCTTCCTTCCTTCCTTCCTTCCTTCCTTCCTTCCTTCCCTCTCTTTCTTTCTCTTGTTCTCCCCTCTCTTCTCTGTCTCCATTTCTATCTCAAAGTGTCTAGTCTAGTGACTAGAATCTTCCATCCTGATGCTGTGGACAATGTTCAGAACCCACCCATCAATGTCCAGCGCCCAGGTTTGCTTCTTTAAGGACAGGTGCGAGGGAGGCGGGGAACGCACCTACTGGTCCTCAGAGCTGTCTCCTGACTGTGTTCAGAGATCAAATCTGGTGCTTCTCAGAGGCACAAGCCTGTCTGGGCTGTACACAGGCCAAGCACCCTAATCTCTGTACTGTCCTTCCAGTCTTCCAGTTTGCCTGCCTTTCTCCTTCTCCTCTCCTCTTCCACCTCCTCCCGCCACCTCCCTGACCCGGAATGGAACAGCAGGCTTGGTTTAATTTGAAATTTAGGAGAAAGGAATGCCCTGCACAATTCATCCCAAATTAACAATGTTGTCTGTGTTAGGATTAGAAGTTTCTTTTCAGTTCATAGAAAGTATAACTTTATTATCTTGTGGTTTAATCTTACTTTTTTATTGATGCACTGTGATTTACAAAGTTATTTGTGGTTGAGTTTCAAACATATGATGTTTGCTTCTTTCTTGTTTTGTTTTGTTTTTGCCTTTTGGGCTACTCCTGGCTCTGGACACAGGAATCACTGCTGGTGGTTCATGGGGCGCCATATGGGATTCTGGGGCTCAAACCCAGGTCTGCTGTGTGCGAGCCAAGCACCCTACCTGTTGTACTCTCACTCCGGCTCCGCTGCATCTTTAAACAGACTCTTACATATTTGTTCTGAAGATTTTCTGCCTGCTTTTCAAGCTCACTGAGCTGCACTTATTCACTTTAAAACTGACCCTGGAACTGGAGAGACAGTACAGGAGTAAAGACTCCCTTGCATGGGGCCGACCCGGGGTCACCCACAGCACTACCTCTGGTCCCCCGAGCCCTGCCAGGATCATCCCCGAGCAAAACCAAGAGTACTTCCTGAGTGCACTCCAAAGCCATAATAATTATTAAATGAAAATAAAAACTGGCTTCAGAGGCTGGAGAGATGGAACCGCAGGTGATGTTCTTGCCGGCCCATGATGGAGCCCGCACACCTCATTTGGTCCTAGAGGTTGTCAAGAGTGATTCCTGAGAGTAGAGCCGGGAGTAACCACTAAGCATCCTGGATGTGCACCCCTTACTCGACCTCCCCACCCCAAAATAACCCAAACAACTACAACATAACACACTTGACTTTGGTTATCCCTATTCATCCTGCAAACAAGAGCCAAAATCAAATACACTGTGTTATTCACTCACGCCTATGCTGTTCCATCCCAGAGTACCACTAAGTGCCTGCAGTGAAGGGCCGGGCCTGAGCAAACTTAGATCTAGACTTAGTGTTCCAAGCTGGAGTCGTGTGCTTTAACATCACCTCATAGCACGACGAACAGGCCACAATCGCCAACTATGAAGTGCCATTGTCACAGGAAAGAGGTGTATTTAGATCTCTCGGAGAAAACTCTCCAAGTACCTGCAAATAATTTGGGTAGCTAATGAAATCCCTTGATGAAAACTGGATGCATCCATCTCTCCAAATCTCCGACAAGCTATGAAGGCATGTTTTTTCCCTCCCTGAACCCCTGTGCGACAGAGAGGCTTTGATGAACCCCGTGCTCCAATCAACCAGCCTACTCTTGCTCCAAAGACCAACTAGAAAGGTTTCAGATAAATATCTAGAACATTCACACTCCAAGTGAAGCTTTGTCTCCTGATCCTGGATGACTCAGCCCCAAATCTCGTTCGTCTGGTCCCTGTCCTTCCGAGCTCTTGCCTGACTAATCCAGCATGTAGAGCAAGAGAACTTTCCCAACACTTCCACCATCTCTTTCTCACAAAATATCTTGCAAGAAAGCTCTTCTTTTAACTCCCAACTTGCGTGACTTGATAATGCATTTGAACTGATACTGAATTCATCCCTTGGTCTGCTTTTGCGAAGCTCAACTGTCCAGGACACAGGCGACAGTAGAGATGAGTGACCTGAACCACCCTCTGAAGTGCATGGATCTTACACATTTCACTTACAGGACTTCTCAGCTCAGCATCCATGATGTATATACTATTTGGTTGCTTTTGTTTCAGGGTCAGGGTCAGTTTACTCCTGGGTCTGCATTCAGGCATCACTGCTGACGGCCTCAGGGGGCCGTATGGGATGCTGGCTATCAAACCTGGGTTGGCCACATGCAAAGCAAATGCCCCACCTGCTATCCTATTTCTCTTGCATCCCTATAAACATTTTTAAAATCTTGGACACAACCGGTATGCACTTAACCAATTTTTTTATTTCTTTTTTGTTTTCGTTTTGGAGCCACTTCCAATGGTGCTTAGGGCTTCCTTCTTCCTCTGCACTCAGGGATCACACCTGGGGTATCAGGGGACATATGGGGTGCCAGGCTTTGAACTCAGGTCAGCCACGGGCAAGGCAAGTGCCATACCCACTGTAATTTCTCTTCAGAGCCCAATTTCTCCTTTTCAGTAAGAAGAGAATGAACAAATATGCAAAGAGAAGAAAAAAGGCTGGTGGAAACAGGCTTACTGCAAGAACCAAACTAACATGACAAGGGTTTTGAGTGAAGAGACAAGAAGTTCAAAACACACTTTGGAATAAAAGACCTATCATTCTAAATCAGAGTGTGGGAGTGAACAAGCTTATGCATCTCTGCATCCCCAAGGCCATCAGCCATATTCATTACAGGGGTACTGAGCCATCAAGAATAGGTTAAATTGTGCATTAAATTTACCAAATGTGAATGCCAAACAAAAAAATGTGCATTTCCCACTGCAGGAAGATTTTCAAGAAAGGTGGCAGAAAGAAAGGATTTCATTTGTTTATTAAATAGACATCAAGTACTTGTTCATGTGTTGAGTGCACTGGTGGATGGATGGGTACTCGAACATTGATTGAAACATAATCACAAAAATTTGTAAGTCTGTAACTGTATCTCACGATGATTCATTAAAATAAAAAATTTAAATTAAAAAATCTTGATAACAGAGATCTGGGAGGGAAACTGCTCATGGCTAATGACATTGTCAGAATTACCCCTAAGAAGTTACCCCTAAGACTGTATTAGGACATCAAGGCTTTGACATGGGCCAGATCATTAGCACAGTTAGTAAGGTACTTGACTTGTATGGGGCTGACTGGGGTTTGATCTGTGGCAACCCAAATGGTCCCCCGAGCACTGCCAGGAGTAATTCCTGAGTGCAGAGCCAGAAGAAACCCTTGAGCATCACTGGGTGCACCCAGAAAGCAAAAGAAAAACATTAAAGGCTGTGTGGGTGACCCACATGTTCACTTGTTTATAGTTCAGCTCTAGATGCTTATGCACTACAACACTGTAACACTGTCATCTCGTTGTTCATCGATTAGCTCAAGCGGGCACCAGTAATGTCTCCATTGTGAGACTTGTTACTGTTTTTGGCATAGCGAATATGCCACAGGTAGCTTGCCAGGCTCTGCCGTGCGGGCTGGATACTCTCAATAGCTTGCCGGGCTCTCTGAGAAGGACAGAGGAATCGAACCTGGGTCAGCCACCTGCAAGGCAAACGCCCTACCAACTGTGCTATGGCTCCAGCCAATAGCTTATGGACAAAGTGTTTATTTGCTAAAGTTTATTATAAAATGACTTTATGATATGGCGGGGATGATGAAATATAGCAAATAAAACCTGCTACTTTATTAAACTCTGAGGCAATTAATTAAAAATATCTCTATAAGGAATGGATGTGTTACAATACATTTTTCTCTGTCCTTAGCATAAGAAATATTGTCTGTTATTTATATTATGGATTCCCCAAATCAGACAGTTCTTCCCCTTTTATATTTTGCTTTGGCACCAAAAATTCCCAGGTCTGCTTCTCATTCAAGGAAGGAATTTCCTTGGAGTTATGTCCTAAATTTGGTTTTTGTACCTTCTTTTGTTTAGTTGCCTCATCTTTCTCACTTCCTTCAAATTTCTGTCTTTTTATGCTATACATTGTTTTTTTTTCACTTTTAAAAACTTGTCTGGAATTCATGGTGTGCTAGACATAGTTCTGAGTACTTTATAAATATTAACTCATTTATTGCTCATAATTACCCAATGTGGTAGGTATAATTATATCCGTTTATAGATAATTAAAACTGAGGCAACAAGGCATTAGTTATCATATGAATCTTTGAATATACATTAAAAATTTTTTGAATAGAAGAAAACACACAGGGGCCAGGGAGATAGTCCAAAAGGCTAGTGTGTCTGCGCGGCTCACAGGGCCCAGCTTGATCCTGGCATGGCATGGTCCCCTGGGTACCAGCCAGAGACACACCTGAGTATCTTACCAGGAGCAGGTCCTGAGCACTCTCATTCATGAGCCAGAGACAAGCAAAGGAGGAGGAGGAGATACAGGAAGAGGAGGAAGAAAAAGACAAAGCGGTCTGTAAGGAATGCTATTAACTGGAAAATTTACTTGTATGTGCGTCTTATTTTCAACAGGGTCAGGGTATGTAAGTGGCTATACACACATAACAACTAAACATACACCTATACATATATACATATATGCATTTATATGTATATATAGAGAGAGGGGCTGGAGCAATAGCACAGAGGGTAAGGCATTTGCCTTGCATGCAGCCAACCTGGGTTTGATTCCTCCGTCCCTCTCAGAGAGCCTGACAAGCTACCAAGAGTATCCTACCCGCACAGCAGAGCCTGGCAAGCTACCCGTGGCATATTAAATATGCCAAAAACAGGGGCTGGAGAGATAGCACAGCGGGTAGGGCGTTTGCCTTGCACACGGCTGACCCGGGTTCAAATCCCAGCTTCCCATATAGTCCCCTGAGCACGGCCAGGGGTGATTCCTGAGTGCAGAGCCAGGAGTAACCCCTGTGCAGAGCCAAGTGTGACCCAAAAAGCAAAATAAATAAATAAATAAATAAATAAATAAATAAATAAATAAATGCCAAAAACAGTAACAACAAGTCTCATAATGGAGATGTTACTGATGCCTGGTCAAGCAAATCGATGAAGAACGTGACAACAGTTTTATATATATTTATATATACATATATGTAGTATATATATACATATATATGTAGCACTGTCTATATATAGAGAGATATATTTGTGTATATATATGTGTATATATATATAGAGAGAGAGAGAGAGAGATTTCAGTGTTTATTGGGGTTTTGAGGACAAGACACCTGATCTAGAAGAGAGAAGCCTCAGTGGGAAATCTCTGCAGAGACTTGATGCTGTGGTAGGGTACTCTGGCCCTCTGTGGAGTCTGTTTCAACTCTGCCCTTCAGCCGTAGGGTCTGGACTTACCCGGCAGCATCAACACAGTTTTGACCAAATGCTAAGGGCTTGCCATGGGCGAATGGCTTCACGTTCCTCTCCTTGGTGGATGGTTCTGCTGTCTGCTTGAGAATAAGTCACCCGCATCTCCCCAAATCCTGACAATGCAGGATCAGTTTTCCTTCTGGTTGGCCAAGAATCCTTTTCAGGTGGTGTGTGTGTGTGTGTGTGTGTGTGTGAGAGAGAGAGAGAGAGAGAGAGAGAGAGAGAGAGAGAGAGAGAGAGAGAGAGAGATACTGTGATAGTTTCTGGAATTATTGACCATGACCATAGACCATGGACCATGGACAATGATCTGGCTTCACTGACTAGATTGGTAAACTTGATTGTGACTTTCCCTTCATACCCTCAACCTCTCTCTGCCTGAGCCACAATGATGCCTTTGAGTTTGGCTCTGGACAACTCAGAAAGTTTCCAACTGAAGGAAATTTCATCAGCTTGAACAAGACTAATCTCACTGAAGGACAAAGCCAGGATCTTTCAACCCTTTATTTGCTTTATTACCAGCTAACAGCTAAGAAAAGGAGTTGATTTTGGAGGCTACTAAAATGAGTTTATGGGAGTCAGAGAGAGTACAGTAGGTAGGGCTCTTGCCTGCATGTAGCAAATCCAAGTTTGATTTACAGCATCACATATGGGCCCCTGACTACCACTAGTAGTAATTCCTGCATGTAGAGCCAGGAGTAAAATACTGCGCACTGATGGGTATGCCCCCACCCCCCAAAAAACCCACAAGACTCAATAGATAAAGAAATAAATTTAGATGGATTTATGTTCTCAAAGTGCTGTTGGAAGTGAACAAGGGAATGATCGTGCACCAGCAGACTTATACAGCCCCAAGTGCAGGGTAGGGGATCCCCAAGAAAAGAGCTCCGTGCATCCACAGAAACAGCCCAATGCCCCAGAAACTGTAGGAGGCAGGTCCCAAGAAAGGCATGAGCAAATCTGGTGGTAAAACACAGGAAATTTAGACCCCAGACCTGAGGGCTGAGAGAAAAATCTTGCACTAATTCCTGAGAGCAGAGTCAGGTAAAATCCCTGAGCATCGCTGGGTATGATCCAAAGAGCAAAATAATAATAATAATAATAATAATAAAAAGAAGAAGAAGAAGAAGAAGAAGAAGAAGAAGAAGAAGAAGAAGAAGAAGAAGAAGAAGAAGAAGAAGAAGAAGAAGAAGAAGAAGAAGAAGAAGAAGAAGAAGAAGAAGAATTGCTTTATAAAAGATCAAAAAGTGATGAAAATCATTTGGAATAAAGTTGGAAATATAACTGGGAAGCAGAATGTCAACATTAATATAGAATGCGATTCAGCATGAGTTGGGCAAGAAAATGTGAACATGGGGCTGGGAAGATAGTACAGTATCTTGCCTTGCATATGGCTGACCCAGGATCAATCCTTGTCTTCTCATATGGTCCCCCAAGCTTCCTAGGAACAATCCCTGCAGAGCCAAGAGTAAGCCCTGAGCACTGCTGGGTGTGGCCCTAAAACCAAAAGCAAAAACAAAAAAAAAAAGGAAAGAAAGAAAATGTGTAAGCGTCAGGATTCCACATGTGCAGCCACGTTGGTAACTCGAGATAAAGGAGCACGTTTGAGACCTGACCAGTGCATAATCTACTCCCAAAATGGTCTTGGAGGAACAGAGCAACTCCTTGCACAATCAACCTTAGTAGACCGCTGCTTAAGTTTCTTCTGAGGGAAGTGAAGTGACCATGATGTGTTCATCTGGCCACATTGCTGCCGTGTTGCTGGGAACTCTTCAGAACCAAACATGCAGCATGTTCAAGAAGAAGCAGAATGATGTTGCAGAAAAATGTGTCCAAACCTGTTTTATCAGGAATCAGAAGATGGTATAACACCCCAACAATTAATGATAGTGCCACAGAAAGAGTAATAAAGCAGAATAGAGGGGCTGGAGAGATAGTACAGCACAGAGGGTGCTTGCCTTGCATGTGGCCAAACGGGTTCTGAACCCCAGCATCCCATGGTGTCTGGAGCCCCACCAGGAGTGATCCCCGAGTGCAGAGACCCAGAGTAAGTACTGAACGGTGCTGGGTTGCCCCCCAAAAAATAAATAAAAATACCAAACCAAATCAAAGCAAATAAGACATCAAAATAGAGGGCAGAAGTAGACCTATGAAAACTTGATATATGACTGAATTGATCATATGACTCAATGGGAAAAGATTGAAGTACGTAATTGAGTGTACTTGATTATTGCTTATTCATGTGCTGTTAAATTACACTTCCAAGAATTTTAGATTTAATGTTGGTTTGTCCTTTCTCCTCCCACAGGGAGCTTGACTTAATTAAATTACACCAACCACAGTGCTCCTGGGGCACACCAAATTCCATTGGCACTCCCAATCCTCTAGGTTTGTCTTTAACCTCTCCTTTGTGCTCCCCCCTGCCCCACCATTTGTTAGTCTCAAATATCTCCAAATCAGAAACTGTAACTTGTACAGTAAAACCTTCTGATTGCTCTGGATTTTGTATATCTGAAATATTACTTTTCTCTTTCCTTTATGTCCTTTGCATAGTTTATTTTGAAGCAATGTCCTTTTTTTGTGCAGACACAGGAAGACAGTAAGTGCTATGCTTTTGTAACTTGGGAATTAATTGAGTCTGAATAATATTTACTCCTGGGCATCTGTCATCTTTACTTGACCTTAGCCTCAGTTGCCTTTAGATTCACCTCAGTTCCTAACTCCTCCAAAAGGTGCATCTCACTGAGGAACTTGGATGGATCCAGGGCAAGCTGAACACTACCTTGGCTTTGAGAAGGGGCAGGCTAAGTAACATAAGTTAAGAGCACAGTCATGGAACCAAGTCTGACAAGACTACAAAAGAAGTAACTGAATGAGCACCCTTCTGGGGTTAGGAAAAATTAATCTGGCCTGAGAACTGTCATCTGGGAAATATAGTGAGATGTCTCCAGGAAGAACCAACCTTTTTCTTGACTCCAGAGAGACCATTTAAGCTTAATCTAGGGTATAGATAAAAAGCCTATATCTGTGTTGATACAAAGTGACCAGAAATATTACAAAGAAGTAAATTTAATATGATTGTTTAAATGGGAGTACCAGAAAAGAAAAGGAGGAAGCATATGGCCCTAGGTGGGATGCCATCCCTGGATGGATCAGCTAGACAGAATCTAGAGAGCTGGAACCCCTAAATGAAACTCTGCCCTCAGGTGGGTCTCCTAGGAGAATTTGCCCTGAAGGAGGTGGTTTACAGCTGTTCATTATTTACATTAATCTTCAACCACACCTATGACAATTGCTGTCCCCCAATCCTTCATGATTTCTTTATAATAATGCTGAAAGATTTGAACAAAGTGCCATTGATTACCAGCCTGTGGCTCCATTCCTTTGTCCATTGGCTGGGAGGGATGGTCATTGGCCCCAGTTGCATCAGGGGCCTCCAGGTCACTGAAAGACAGTGACAACAACATCTGGTGCCTGAACAGGGATGCCTCACTACAATGACAACGTGCCAGAGGTAGTCAAGTGGTAAGCTGCTTGCCTTGCTCGTGGTGACCCCGAGTTCACCCATTCATTGGTCTCCTGAGCAACATGAGGAATGACCCTTGATCACAGAGCCAGGAGTGAAACCCCCCAAGTCTTGCCAGGTGTGGCCCAGGGATTTAAAAAAAATTTGATTAACATTATATCCTAATTCATTCTACATGAAAATAAATTCTAGAAGCTGGAGCGATAGCACAACAGGGAGGGCATTTGCCTTGCATGCAGCCGACCTGGATTTGGTTCCCAGCATCCCATATGGTTCCCCCAGCACCACCAGGAGTAATTCCTGAGTGAAAGAGCCAGGAGTGACCCCTGTGCATCGCTGGGTGTGACGCAAAAAGCAAAATAAATAAATAAATAAATAAAATTTTTAAAAAAGAAAAAAAGAAAAGAAACTCTAGGTGGTTCAAATGCCTAAATAAAACTGTTTAAGTGTTACAAGAAAATACTTATAATCTCAAATTAAGTATCAATTTCTTAAACAATATACTAGAACCACCAGAAGCAAACCATATGAAGAAAACTGTTGTACATCTAAAATAACTAACTTTGAGATGAAATCTTAGACATATTTTATGTACAAAATATAAAAACACTAATCATAAATTTGGGAGAACCAGAAAGACAGATTTAAGGATATCCAGGATAAATTATACATTAATATTTTATCTTCAAAAATATGTTAAGTACCAATAAAAATGATATGATTTGCCACAAAAGTACTTATGGTATAAGAATAATACTTTAATTTAATCATACACTTAAAAAGAGTTCATAGTAAAAATAAAAACATACATTTGAAAAGATCTATGCACAACTGTGTTCACTGCAGCACTGGGTGCAACATCCAGAATATGGAAACAACCCAAGGGTCCAAAGGCAGATTAAAGAATAATTGAATTGTGGAATAATGGTGCAGGGTGGATACTATGCAGCCACAAATAAGGATGAAATCATACAATCCACTGCACCTGGATGAGTTGGGTGGTCACATGTTGAGAAAGCAGAAGAACGAGTGCCAGACATTCTCACTACCTTGTGGTTTGTAAACTAACTTGTCTAGGGAATGCAGGATGTCAAAAGTAGGCAACACATGGACTTGGACCAATGACCAACGGCTCTAGAGTGTTGTTGCCTCTAGATCGCAGAAACAAGGAAGGAAGGAGAGAAATGAATGTGGGGCAACAAGAGGAGGTCTGGGTGGGGGAATACAGATAGGGGGGAAGGGCGGGGCCTCCGAGTTGTCTGTGGTGCAGAGGTGAAGAATCTGTGTTAAAGTACCAAATCCACTGCCCCCATGTGCACAGGATCTAACCACAACTAAAGTTAAACATGGGGCTATCAAAGAGTTAGGTTGCAGGATGGAGGGAATCGGGGTCAGTAGTGGAGGGAGGGGGTCACAGGGTGGTGGGATTGGAGAGGGAACTGTCTGAAAACTCATTGCAAAGAGCAGCTTGAATCATAGTATCAAAATGAAGGGGAAAATAATAATAAAAAGGAAAAAGTGTGTTTAAGAGATGTGGAAGACAGACTATAAGGCTTGTCATATTTAGAAATTCTGGAAGGAAATGTTTGGGTCAAGAGTGTTATATTTAATAAAAAAAAGGTTGTATATTTTCAAAAACTGATGGAGATAAGTCAAGATTGTGAATTCTCTAATTCTCCTGAACACACACATTTCTTAAAGAGCAATTGAGCATGAAGCTGGAGATATAGCACGGGTCAAGGCTCTTGCCTTGCACTTGGATGATCCTGGTTCAGTCCCTGGCATTCCCTGTGGTCCCCTGAGAACCACTCAGGGATCAGGGAGCGATCCCTGAGTCAGGAGTGATCCCTGAGCACTACTGGGTATGGACAAGCCAAACAAAGAAAGCGAGTGTGCAATATCATTTTAAACTACTATTTGTACCAAAAGAATATACATGTCTGGTCTGGGTTTGAACACATTTATTAAAATCCTGAGTCTCAACCTGCCTGACAGTAAACAAAATTAAGCCATACATAAAATTCCTTTTCAAGTGATTATGATGTTATCGGATAGAAATGGTGTGCAATATAAAAGAGCGATCTTTTTCCTCTGTAAACTAAGCAGAAAATTCACTTCTCTGTGGGAATCACTTAAGGTCAAAGTCTGATTCATATTTTGGCATCTGTGCCCAAACAGTACAAAACAGAAGCTTAAGTTGATGAGTTATTGTTTGCTTTACTTATTACTGAATACCCTGCCTGCATGAACATGGATACTTCATTTTTTTTCCCATTCTATTTCTTCTTGAATCAGAAGAAATTTCTACTGTTTTTTTTTTTATCTAGATATTCAAGGGTCAGCAAACTCTGGGCTACAGGCCAAACCTGACCATCCTTATTCAGCCACCAGCTAGCAACAGTAGTTATATTTTTACATGGAAAAAAATTCAGTACAAATGACCTGATGTGTGAAAAGCATGTGGATTCATTTTAATTTTTATTAGCTATGTTTTAAAATTAGTTTGTAAATATCTTTTTTTTAACCACAGGAATTCTGCAATAAACATAAGAGGGCCATTAGGGCCTTTGAGGATGAAAATTACTCTCCAGACAGTTATAGCGTTTGCTGACCCTTTGATACATGCTACAAGTGTGTGACTCAAATGTTTCAGTCGATGTGCAAGCAGGAAGAGATGGAAGTTGCAAACAGCACATATATTAATGGGAACTTAAACACTTTGATTGTAAAAAAGTTATGGAGAAAATGATTCTCAATCATAATCCAACTCTAAATGAAACTCAAAATTTCTGCTTAATGAAACTGTGATAAAATTTCACTGAGAAAAGAAATAATCAATACAGTACTCTGCCTTCCATGTCATAGACAAGTGGCTTTGAAATGCAAAATTGCTAGTATTCGCTTTTTTAAAAAAAATTTCTTCCTTTTTTTATTAAGGTGCCATTTTATTGAGGTCCCATAGTGTGCTTATAGCACTGATAGTGGGGGTTTATTCATAGTTTTACAACACACCGGAGGGGTCCAGCCTGTCCTGTTTGTTGCCTTTGGCCGTTTGTTGTCCCCTTACTGTGCTATTCATACCCTGCATCTTCAAGGGATCAGTGTCAAACCCCTCTCCTCTCTCTCGCTCCATCCATGTGATAGCAAATGGCATGAACTCCCCTACCCGCTTATAGCCAAGTAGTGTTCCATTGTGAATATAGTTTCCTATGTCCAATCATCTGTTCTTGGATAAGGTTTGCTTCCAGATTTTGATTACTGTGAATTCACGGTGCAACTGTCTTAATTTTTTTTTTTTATTAACTCACAGTGAGATACACAGTTACAAGGTTGTTCATGATTTGGTTTCAGTTATTTAATGTTCCAACACCTGTCCCTTCACCAGTGTACTTTTCCCCCCACCAATGACCCCAATTCTCCCCACCCCACCCCCAGCCTCTATGGCAGGCACCTCTCTCTCTCTCTCTCTCTCTCTTTCTCTCTCTCTCTCTCTCACTCTCTCTCCTTTCTGTCTGTCCGTCTCTCCCTCCCTTTGGGCATTATAGTTTACAAATGTCCTTTCAAAATAGTATTTTGGGGGCCTTGGGAGTAGATGCCAAGGAGTGGAATTGCTGGGTCATACGGAAGCTCAATTTCATAGTTTTTTATTTTTTTTTAAAGAAATATTTTATTGAACCACCGAGAAAACAAGAAAAAAATACAAAGCTTTCAGGTTCAAGTCACAGTCAAATACTGATTAAACCACCATCCCTTCACCAGTGCACCCGTTCCACCACCAAGAACCCCAATACACCCCCCTCCCACCCCACCCCCCATCTAAGTAGCTAATGATATTCCCATTATTCTCTATATATATATTGAGTACATTTCATATTTCCATACAGAACTCACTATTATTGATTGGAAATTTTCCCCAACAATCAGGCCTGCTGAATAGGCATCATCTAATAATTTCTCTTCATTGGTAAGAGTGAAGACTTTGAGTCCGCGCAGCCGCAATAGCGGCCGCGCGGTTTTGGGTTTCTAATATTTTAGCTCAGTTCACAGTCAAAATGGATGACTGCAAGAATCCGCTCTGGTGCCAAAATGGGTTAGGAGACCTCAGGATCACAGTCAATAGGCGCGGAGGCTCTGCTTCTCGTGCCGCGGCTCTCGGTTCATCTCTGGGCGGAAGGCGCGCCGGGAACACCCTCCCTCCCAGGACCACCTACAGGCTACGTCACTAAAGAAAGTCCTACCTCCTGGTGGAGGGGTCTTAGAGGGTGGCTCTCACCGCGTGGCTACTGTCGCTGCCGCCATTTTTGCTCAGAAAAATGGGGTGGAGAGGGAAAAAAATCCCTCCCAGGGCTGCACAAGGTTGTAGCTCAGTTCACAGTCAAAATGCATGGCTCAAGCATCCGCTCTGGTGCCAAAATGGGTTAGGAGACCTCAGGATCACAGTCAATAGGCGCGGAGGCTCTGCTTCTCGTGCCGCGGCTCTCGGTTCATCCTCATAGTTTTTTAAAAAGTTTCCATACTATTAACTAAAGAGGCCAAACCAGTTGACATTTCCACCAGCCATGGGTGAAGTTTCCTTTTCCCCACCTTCAGGTGAACCAACTTTTAATAAATCAATCAGCTTTCCATTCTTCCCACAAAATAGAAGCTAACCCAGATCGTCGAAACATTTCTGAAAAGCAATCCAGATGTGGTTTTTGTCTTATACTACGGAGAAGAAGTTCCCGGAATTTTGATATGCATGGAATGCCTTTCTGTTTTTGTATACTTATTTATGTGATTAAGTTTGTATCAAAGTAATAAAAACATGGTTGTTGGAACTTGTCTCATTCCAAAATAAGTTTAAAATAGAGTTGCCTTTGGAATTCTCCGGGCTGGGGAAATGACTCAGCTTCTTGAGCCCAGACTTTGCACACAGGAGACCCACAACTGTCCCTCACCATGATTCCCACCTGGTGGGACTTGGGGGCACTGCACGGCCCCCAAGTCCCACCAGGAAGCGTGACACACCAAGCCACCCTAACTTATTAATATCTACATTTGGGGGGTGAGGATGCCCGGCGATGTTCAGGGATTACTCCTAGCTCTGCACTCAGGGCTTATTCCTAGCAGGAGTTGGTGGACCATGTGAGGTGCCAGGGATCAAACCTGGCTCTGACATGCAAGGCAAATGCCCATTTCGCTGCGACTTAAAATCTTTATTTTAAATATAATACTATTCTTTATTGGTTTAATTATCATCAACATCAATAATACATTTTTGCTATTATGAATGACATACTATTTATAGTAAGAATCATGGTGAGAGGAAGTTTTTGAAATCCAAATCTAAACTTGAATTATTTTTGTTGCAGAGAAAGAGAGTTATCAAAAACAAAATAAAACCTTGCCAGTTGGTAACTTGTGCCAGAAGTGGAATTTATAGACAAGGAGTAAGTAGAAAATGCAAATTTTCCAGTTGCAAAAGAAAGTGAAGCCGGTTTGTCTTTGCACCAACCCTTGGTCATGCTCTCCCTTTCTTTCTGGCCAGACAGTTTCCATTCCCTCCCCTGCCCGGGCTGATGTGGGTCTCAAACAGAATCTGAGGGCTGAGTCTGTAGCACGGCCTTGGTTGATGGTAATTGAGCCCCAGGACTAAGTTCAGCAAAGCCCCGCTCCAGCCGCTGAAACTGACAGTGAAGCTGTTAAGGGTCTCAAAAACATGAAAAGCTCCAAGCAAGCCCTGATTCTCTCCACAGGTGTCAGAAGAAAACAACGGGGCTGGAACCAGGTGAAACTGTATGTGTGGAGAGTGAGACAGCTGGAGGGGTGGTGGTCCAGGCCACGAAGAACAATTGTAATAATATTGGAAATGCCACTATAGAATGAATGATGCCGCCGCCTGAATAATGCAAACGTGCTAGGTGGCGGCTCAGAATCAAAAGAGCAATTCTGCCTCAAGTGCGGTGGGGAGAAGGCAGCTGGGATAGAGAAGGGACAGCTAAGGCAATGATGGTTGGAGGTTGGAGGGAGGCCTGGGAGGTAGATGGGTGCTGAAAGCAGGCCAAGGACCAAACACAATGTTTGGTATCTGTATTGCAAACCATGATGCCAAAAAAAAGAGAGTAAGAAGGAAAGTACCTGCCATAGGTTGGGGTGGCGGGAGGGAATTGGGATATTTGTGGTGGGAAATGTACACTGGTGGAGGGATGAATGTTGGGACATTGCATGACTGAAACTGAATCACGAAAGCTTTGTAACTATATCTCATGGTGATTCAATAATTTTTTTTTTAAAAAAAAAGAGCAATTGAAGTCTGGTATGAAATTTGTACTGCATCTACCATTAATCAAGTCATGGCTTCTCATTGGGTTGGTGGGGCAGAGGTGTCCATATAATCAGGGGAGTGGATTAATTCATCAAACACAAAGAATGAGGCGGGAATCAAGGGTCACCTCCTATACTTCTCACCCAAGCATTACTGTCTAAATTGTAAACGACTGATGGAAGAATGTTCAATTCGCCAGGGGCGTGTATATTTTCTTTTAAATATATAAAGCAGGTGGTGGTATTTTACTTAAAAGCATTAATAATGGATCGGAGTGATAGTACAGTGGGTGAGTGCTTGCAGCAGAACCGGGTTTGATCCTCAGCATCCCATAGAGTCCCCGGTGCAATTCAGAGCCAGGAGTAAGCCCCGAGCATTGCTGGGCGTGGGCCACCTCCTTCGCCCCCTTCCAACCCTCCCCCAAAGTTAATCGTTAAAATACGTCAGAAGCAATCACATAAAAAGATCTTGAAAGTTTAAGGTTTCATTTTAAACCATTTGCAGGGATTCCGTCTTTGACACTTCTGGGAGCTGCAGAACCAAAATTTTGCAGTCCAAAGTAGTGGTGGGGTAGGTTGAAAAGGGTGGGGTCATAGCGCCACCTGGCGGACATGATAGTTAGACTCCACTCTGTGCACCAATCCAGACGGGTGGGGTGGCCTTGAAAATGAAGATTTGACAACTCAGAGGATTTTAATCACTGGGACTTGGTTTTCACCAGATAAAAATATATATTTTTTTCTTTTTGGGTCACACCCGGAAATGCACAGGGTTACTCCTGGCTTTGCACTCAGGAATTACTCCTGGTGGTGCTCAAGGGGACCATATGGGATGCTGGGAATCAAACCTGGGTTGGCAGCGCGCAAGGCAAACGCCTTCCCCGCTGTACTATCGCTGCAGCCCCAGATAAAAATATTTTTGCTTTCCAAAAGTATCTAAATAGTTCTTAATTCCAGAGACAAAAGAAACTCCATTATTTGAATGAGAATTTTCCTATTTACTCGTTTCTTTTAGTGCAACAGTAGAGGATTTGTCTTTATACTTCTTGCAGACAGCCATAATGCCCGAAAGTAGAGAGAGAGTATGGGCAATATTGTCTGCCATGGAGGCAGGGGGAGGGTGGGAAAGGGGGGATATACCTGGGACATTGGTGGTGGGGAATGTGCACTGGTGGAGGGATGGGTGTCTGATCATTGTGAGATTGTAACCCAAACATGAACACTTGTAATTATCTCATGGTGATTCAATAAAATTAAAAAAAAATTCTCCTTGCAGATTGCTTGCACAGATTTAACCCTATAGTGAAGGCCTAGGAGAACAAATAAATATGGAAAATAATTAATACACCCTTGAAAATAATTGTTTAATAAAAATATATTTTACCAAACATGTTTTCCTATGTTATAACTGAACCAAACATTCTGAAGTAAATAAACCATTGCTACATCTGTAAAATAAAGGCAGAAATTTAAACACATTTAGTTATTACTGACTTTATTAATAATTAACCTGTAAAAAGCACTTGTGTTGATCAATTTACTTCTTCCTTTTATACTTTTATTATTTTCTAAGTAAAAATATGAATCAAATTTTAAGAAAATTTATCAATGAATTTACATAAATATATAAAATATTAATATACTGAATAAAAATCTCTAAGTATATCTAAAATTTTAAAATACCAAATAATTTAGTTCTAGAATAAAGAAATTTCTCTGAAATGGCTACCCATGCAAAGGACATTAAGGAAAAGAGAAACACAATATTTACAAGTCAGAGTCTGACTAGGAGACAAAGATAATTGACAGGTTGTGGGGCAATCAACAAACACAAGCTCCCAGTGCCCAGGAAGGAAGGGCAAACCAACATTATCCTATACACCCGATGGCCAAAATACAAAATACTGACCTCCCCAAACCTGAAGAGTACACAGGCTCACAGGAAGTCAAGTTCATTACTAAAGGGAACAAAAAATGCCTCATTTCTCTGGAGGACAGTTTTGCATTTTCTCGTAAAACTAAATATACTCTCAGCATACAACATATTTGATACTTGCTCAGATGAGTAGGAAAAATATTTAGGTTCACACAAAAACCTACACATGCATGTGAATGCTTCATTTCTAACTGCCCAGACTCAGCAGCAACCCCGATGTCCTTTAGAACATCTTAACCTGCCAAAGGGAGCACTGTTGTCCCATTATTCATCAATTTGCTCAAGCAGGCACCAGTAACGTCTCCGTTGTGAGACTTCTTGTGACTGTTTTTGGCACATCAAATATGCCATGGGTAGCTTGCCAGGCTCTGCTGTGTGGGCAAGATACTCTCGGTAGCTTGCTGGGGTCTCCGAGAGGGGCGGAGGAATCAAACCCAGGCAAGTTAACTACTATATCTAGTTAACCCTAGGAAAGGGTTATGCTTGATTCTTAGGGGGTCATGGGGCACTGAGGCCCAAATCCAGACAAAGCTTAACTCAGCCACAGAAATCAACAGTATTAATACGTATTCTAGGCAAAAAGATAAAAAAAATGACTTTTAGTAATAGCAATCCAGAGTATTAAATATATAAAGAAAATTTTATAAAAACGTGAATTCACTGAGAACTGAGAAATATCACTGGAAGAAATCAGATGCAGAAATTAGAGACAAACAAAGTTTATGGATGAGGGGATTTTAATAATTTTAAGATATCAAGTGTTCAAATTCATCTATAGATTAAAAAAAATTCAATGTAAAACCCTAACAACCTTTTGGTAGAAATTTAAAAGCTGATTCCATATGGGCAAAGGACCTCTAGCAGCCATAACAATTTAGAAAATGTGCAAAGTTGGAGCACTCTCAAATAAGTGATTTCAAGAATGACTGGGCTGATATGTAGACCACAAGCTTCCCATATGCAAGGTTCTTATTTTGATCATCGAACTTATGAGAAGAAAAAAATTACTACAAAACTGTAGTAATCAAGACCATTTTATTGTGGAAAGGGTTATATCATCAACAGAATCAAATAGAATACCCAGTGAGATAAATGCGGCAAATTAGCCTTTATAAGGGGGTTGAATAATAAGGGAAGTTCACTTCCTTATCCCAGTTAGTGATGCTGGAGAAACTGAACACACAAGGGGAGGAAACCCCGACCCTGACTTCCCACGTACATGCCGCTGAGACTGGCGCACCAGGGCTCGAACAATACAGAAAACTTAGAAAATCTTCGTGACTCTAGATTAGACAAAGGATTCTTAGGCAGGATACAAAAGTTTTAAAACATCAAAGTTTAAAATGGACTTGATAAAAGTGCTACAATCTGTTGTTTTTAAAATTCTTTAATGTTTGAAGTATGTATCAATATATCTAAACCTATCAATTCAGAAATTTTTTTTCATGCTAACTCACTACTCAAAATTTTAAAGATTAAGTGGCATGTAAGTTTCACATTTCACTCTTGGGTGACGGTGAGTCTTAAGGAAGTTTGTACTGAGGAAATCCTGGCCACAGCAGTTGGGCAGGAGAAATGAAAGCCATCCAAATTCGACAAGTTACATAAACTCTATTTACAGATGACATGATACACAGAAAACGCTACCCCAAACTTCAATAAATAAGCAGGCTACAAAATCAACACATCAAAACAGGGTGCCTTTTTATATGCAAGCAACAAGCTAGACTTTAAAAAATAATCCAATTTACAATTGTGTTAGAAATGAAAGTATTTGGGAATCAACAAAGTGGTGATGTGTATTTTCAAAACTGTGAATTGCTATAAAGATCACAGGAAATGGGATATTTTTCCAAGTCCATGAATCAGGAGTATTAATAGTTAAGGGATTGTCCTATCATAGCGTTGGGAAGTATCTAGATATTTCCAGTGGCTAAAGATTGTCTTGATTTATGTAGAAATGGGTTTGATATTTTTTAGATGCAACAAAATATCATTTTCTCAATAATCTTTGTAACTTTTAACTTATTACTTCTATATTTTACATCAGTATAAAAGAGTTAACTGTCAAAAATATATTATAGTTTAAAAAATCAAAGAATAAAAAAGATTATCCCACTCAAAGCATTAAAAAGATCCAGTGCAATCTCCACCAAAATTCCCAACGCATTCTTCAAGAGCACAGAACAAATACTGCTGAAATTTATCTGTAATCATAAAACTCCCTCAAAGAACAAGAAGGCAATTCTGAGGAAAAAAGATGGGAAGCATTGCATTCCCTGAACTCAGCATAATGTCACAGTCATCAGACCACTGTGGCACTGGGATAAAGACAGACTTGCACACTGATGCTTTGGAATTGAGAGCTCAGAAGTCAAACTTCCACATTTGGGATGGCTAATTTATGATACGGAAATGTAGTGCAGTAAGTGAAGGAAGAAAAACCTCTTCAACAAATGGTGAGGGGAAAACTGCTTAGAAACATGAAAAAAAAAAACCCACTAAGCTGAATCCCTAGCTAATAATCATGTAAATTCAATCAAAATGGAATCATGGGAGCTGGGAAGATAGGACAGTGGTTAGGGAGCTTGCTGTGCATGTGACCGTTCGACTGCTGGCAGCACATATGGTTTTTTGAGCCCTTCCAGAAATGATCCCTGAGCAGAGACAGGAGTAAGCCCTGAGCACCTCCTGCTGTAGCCAGCGCCTCTCCCCCAATGGATTAATGACATCAACAGCAGACCTGAATCCATAAAATACATTGAGAAAATCACAAACTTTCCTTGACTTCAGGGGTCTTTAATGATGCCACTCCAATGCCAAAGAAAACAAAAGCAAAACTAAAAAAATAATTGAGTCTATACCAAACTAAGTTTTGGCACTGTTAAGAAGATGGTTAAAAAAACAAAACACCCTCCTGAAAGTGAAAAAAATTGCACATCATACACTTAGTGTCCAAAAGATATAAAATATTCCTAAAACTCAACAACAGGGCCCATGAAAGTATAGGGTAGCATGCAGCCACCCTGAGTTCAATCCCCCATCACAGGGCCCCTTGAGGGCTGTGCGGGAGTGACTCCTGAGCATTGCTGAGAGTAGTTCCCAAACAAACAAAAAACCCCAACAATTCAAGAAACAACCACATATTTTTAATGGGGAGGAGCTGAACCTCAAAGATGTAAGAGTCACATGAAAAAGGAAATGCAAACCCAAACAAGGAGGTATACCATACACCAATGAAGAGTCTGGTGAAAGACCAGAAATAAGGGCTAGAGACAGTGGGATAGCAGGTGAGGTGCTGGCTTATGCTCCCGGCAGTTCCCTTGAGCACTGCCAGGAGTAATCCCTGAGCACTGCTGCGTGTGGCCACGGCTCAAAATAAAGAAATCATAAAAAAGTCCAGAAACACCAGTGCTGTAGTGATAGAAGGAATCTCACTTGTTACAGGGATGCCTTCTGGTCAGCTCTATGGAAATCAGCACGGAGACTTCTCAAAAAAAAAAAAAAAAATTAAACTAGAACTAACATATGATCCAGCTATTTAATTTCTTGGCACCTATCTCAAGAACACAAAATGATTATCCCAAAAATATACAAGTACACCTATTCACAACAGCCAAGTTCTGGAAGCAATTCAAACATCTAGCAGGAGTGGATACAGACATTTTGTGGTGTATATGCGCCTCAGTCAGAGGTAAGATGGAGCCTTGCCTTTTGTCACAACCTAAATGAAACTAGGAGTATAACATGAAGGGAACTAAATCAGACTTAAGGACGAGCGCCACACAACCCCACTCAGATGAAGCACACAAAAGAAAGTGAAGTCAGTGTGACATGAAAACATGACTTGGAACTGACCAGCGCTGGGGTTAGAGTGCAAGCAGGGTTGGGGGGGAGGGGAGACAGGGCAGACTAGAAGTGACCTGAGTCCTGTGGTGGACAGTTTGGGCACCACTTTAGAGAAGGTGCAGTGATTTTTCTATGTCAAAAACACAAATGCAAACACTATTGGAGCCTTATTACCTCAATAATAAAATAAATTAAAAAAAATCCAAAGATTGTTGTTTCCAAGTCTTTCTTCTTATGTTATTATAAGGAGAATATAATAACATAAACCAAATCAGTGCTGGCGTGGATGTGGGGACTTCCCTTCATTGCTGGTAGGAATGCCAACTGGTCTAATCTTTTTGGAAAATATGGACATTCCTCAAAAAAATTAGAAATTGAGTTCCTAGTAGACCCAATAATACCATTTCTGGGACTATCCCCTGGGGGGGCATAAAACCCACAGTGGAAACACCATCTGCACCCTGATGTTCATTGCAGCACTATTCACAAGAGCCAGAATCTGGAAACAACCTGAGTACCTGAGAACAAATGGATAAGGAAACTATGGCACATCAATCTACACAATGGGATACTAACTTGGATGCCAGGAAAAATGAAGTCATGAAATTTGCCTATAAATAGATGAACTTGAAAAAGTATCATGCTGAGTGAAATGAGTCAGAAAGAAAGGACAGATATAGAACAACTGAATACAATTGTGGTATATAAAAAATATGTACATATAGTGGAAAATCATATTCACAGCAGGTAAAACAGGGTCTAGGAGGAGTGGTCAATGGTCGGAATCAACCACAAGTGTGTGTGGGGCAGAGGGTGGGTAAGACAGAGAATGGACCAGGATGGAAATGATGACGACGCTGGACAAGTGCTGAGTGTTAAAAGTAGGTAAAGGGATATGCCAGATAACCTTTCAGTATCTGTACTGTAAACCACAGGGAGGGAAGGAGGGAGGGAGAGGGGGAGGGAGAGGGAGAGAGAGAGAGAGAGAGAGAGAGAGAGAGAGAGAGAGAGAGAGAGAGAGAGAGAGAGAGAGAGAGAGAGAGAGAGAAGAAAAATGCCTGTCCTAGAAGCAGACTGGGGGTGGGGGGGGAGGTGCTGGGAATTGCACACCGGTGGAAGGATGAGTGTTGGGACACTGTGTGACTGAAACCACAGTATGAACAACTTTGTAAAGATCTATCTCACAGTGATTCAATAATAAAATATTTTTTAAAAAGTTCTTGTTTATGGCCCAAATATCACTTTGTGGTCAGAAATACAGTAATATGTTATAAATAAAAATTATGCCATTTATTCCTTGTGCATAACCTTAAAAATTACAAGGAAATACAAAAAGCATAAATTCATTAGCACATAATCCACACAAGGTGCCCATTATTTAACGACAAAAACAAGGTATCAAAAACCCAAACCAATCACTTATAACCTGTTTTACACACCCCTGAAGATCCTGTCAAAATGCTCTCAAATTACTGAACAAATCACTCACTCAGGTTTCCCAAAGCTCTTCAGTTTGAAAACAATGTATCAGAAACAAAGAATATTTTCCTTCGAAGCAAACAGGCCATTGCTTTTAGTAAGAATCATTTATTGTATATTATTTGAAGTGGAGAGTTAGTTGGTACAGTACTACGCATAATCTCTCATCCTTGGAAAATTAAACAAAATGGATTAAAGTAGCAAAGCAGAATGAACAGGTAAAAGACAAAAGTCAAACAAATTTTATAAAGAAATGTTCCCTGTTTAAGTACGAATGTTTTCTCCCTTGTGTTTCAGTAAGTGTATGGCTTGTTCCTTTTCTACGTAATTGCTGATCTCCTATGAATATTGATGGGAGCTACTTTCCATCAATCAATATCACACAGAATTTTCATTCGGTTGGTTGGCTTATCAATTAAATGTACCACTGTAAAAGAGATCACTCCCCACCCCACTCTCCCCCTTTTTTAAATGTAATACAGTCCTATAAAATCTGTACAAGAGAATATAATGCAAATATCCCAGTTACAAAGTCCTGAACTGAAAATGTCAACCCTGATGTATTTATTGTATTGGCATATGACCTCTTTAAAATTTTTCATTAAATGCCATCATAGGAAAGGCATTTCTACTAAATGTGGAGAAAATAAAAACTATAAAATGTGTAGTATACCAAGTATCTTATTATCTGAATTTGAAAAATTGAGTTATTTTTTATCCTATGTGATGTACCAGGAAAATTGAATTAATATCCTTTGGGGGTAATTTGAATGAAGAATCACTGCTTTAATTATATGCTTTGTTTTATACAGATAGTATAAATTTTAGACTTAGTTGGATTTATAAACAACCTTTACACAAATTTCTGTACCTTGCTCTCACAGCTAATCAACTGAGACAGCTAAGACTATTACAGGAATATATCAGTGTACTTATATTTGTCAAAGTAAGGTTCAAAATTTGTTATATCAAAGCACACATTCAAGAATATGTGGCCCAGTTCAAATAATCCTACTGAATATAACAAAATAAAAATCTGTGAATAAATATATGACAATTTAAAATAATTATCTGCAGAATCCAGTCTAACCAAATTTTTTAATCTAAATTTTACTTTATAGATTCATATAATCCTCAAAATAGATTTAGTTGCAGAACTTTACACATTAATAATAATTCAACTGCTAACCAAAATGTCTGGTAGCTAAATGCTATTACTTAAAAAGAAAAAAAAAAAGAAAAACATTAAGTGCTTAAGGAACTAAGAATGCAGCAGAAAATTACAGGAGCCCACATATCCTTTTTTCTTAAATTTAATTTGTCATATATAAGGTTTTTATATACAATCAGTGTGCATTGTAACAGTTTATATTAAAAGTCAATCAAGTTTCTCTAAAATGTTACCTGGCTGCATAGCACATTTGACATTATTGCCCATATGAACAGGGAAAACAAAGAGATTGACGTAACTTTTGGCCTTTTTTGGATTCTGAAAGTGTTCATACACCTACCCCTTTAAACCAAATGCTTCTGAAAAAAGTTTCCAGAGCATGCAGTTTAGATTTTACATATTATCTCATTTTCTTACTACATATACAATATTGACTAAAAAAGAAAATAAAAAGGGAAAGAAACAATATGTATCTAATAAAATAGTCAATATAAAAAGAGGGACTAATGGAAATAAGTGGCCCCTTTCCCCATTTTTTACATTCTAAACATTGATTCCATCAAGACAAATCATTAAAAAGTGTTATTACACTTATTATTTTTTAATAATAAGAAGGCCTGAGTTGGTAGGGAAAGAAACAGTCAAAAAAAGCCTGAGAAAAGGGAAGAAGTAAGGAAAGCTTATTTAATCCATTTACAATAATTTACAGCCATATTTTGTGTGTGTGTAAAAAGGCATAATAATAGATCACAAACAGGAAACTCCTGACTATTTTACAGTTATAAGTACAGAATTTAAATATTCAAGCTTGTGATGAAAGCGGCAAAGGTGGTCGCAGTGTACAATGTAAACAAGTAGCTTTGGAAAGTGAACAAAGTCCTTGAGTGTTTTTCCTTTATTAAGAAAAGAACTCTCTTTCATTCCTTCCTGAAACATGATCACAGGTCAGAGTAAAGTCCAGATACAAACATAATTTAAATGAAGGTCAGTCTAAAATCTGACTTAAAAAGTTTTGTCCAGCCTACACGCAAGGGCAGTGTTGAGGTCCCTGTAATAGTAAACATTTTCATTTCTTTAAAAAAGAAAAAAAAAAAAGTACCACAACATCTGTAGTACAGTGCAGCATAATCCTTAAATATAAAAATATTTTCTCTTCTGTTGGGAGAATAGACCTTGCATCCTGGAAAGAAGTAACAATACTGCTACTGATAGATCTGTTTCTAGCTTTCAAGTCATGTAAGGCAATTACTGTGTTGGTTTATGATCTATGGCTAAAAGAAAAGTCCAAAGAGACACCATATCAGTCTTTGTTATGTTTTCCGACCACTCCACGCATGCTCAGGTGTACTTTTGTGTTCCACTGAATGTTCGAACGGAGACCTGGAGCCATACGGAGATCTCTGGTCTAGCGGTGATCTTGGGCCACTACTGGAAGCTCTGTGGTCCATTTGCCAATCTGAGTGATACCTATAATCCCTGGATGACTTATGGTGCGTGTACTCAGAACCTGATCGATGATCCGAATGTAACCGATGCTCTGAGTGACAGCGGTGATCCGAATGAGATCTATCTTTCAAACTTCCTTCCAAACCGGACCTGTGATCTCGACTTCTATGATCATCCAGTTTTCTGTGTTTCTCTCTATCACCGTAATATCTAAGAAAAGAAGAATGAAGATTTTCAATTAACAGTAAAAATGAAACATATCCACATAAAAGCCTACTCTTATTTGGGAATAAAACACAAAGATAATAAAAATGGATTTTAAAAACCTCTGGAAACATCTCTCCCTGGCTCTGAATCACAAATAACGTAGACCACATACATAGAGCACCCCTGATAGCATCAATTTTACAGGACTAGTTTGGGTTAGTTGTTTGTAATTCTATGCACTATTTGTATCACGTACCTTAATGTCTAGGAGATTGGGGGGGGGGGGGGCGGGCGGCGGCACAGCTCTCAGAACCAACTAGGGGCACGCATGGCCCCTGGAGCACCACAAGGGGATCTGAAGAAGCCCGACACCACACGGCTCGAGCAGCCCCTCGTCCTCGCCCTAGCCTGGACCAGCAGTCCAAGCAGCACAAGCACTGCAGGTGAGCCCTAAGCATCCTGGGCGCACACATGTTGGCAACTCCCCCCCCCACCCCCCCGGGCAAAGGGGAAAAGAAATACTTGTCTAGAGTAGGAATTCACTGTATCATTGTCATCTCATTGTTCGTCGATTGACTTGAGTGGGAACCAGTAACATCTCTATTACACTCAGCCCTGAGATTTTAGCAGCCTCTCCCTACTCGTCTTTCCTAACGATTGGAGGCTATTACAGGGTCAGGGGAATGAGATCTATCATTACTGTTTTTGGCATATCGAATACGCCCCGGGTAGCTTGCCAGGCTCTGCCATGCAGGAAGGATACTCTTGGTACCTTGCTGGGCTCTCCAGGAGGTATGTATACATGTTACTGAATTTGGGATATGAATCGCCATGGGGAGCTTGCCAGGCTTCCCAAGCGGGTAATAGACTCTCAGTAGCTTGTCTGGTTCTCCAAGAGGGAGAACCAGGCTATTAGATGTCGCACTATTAGAGTAGGAATTAAGATGACTATTTAGAATACATTAAAACTCAAGACTGTTTTTTGGGCAGTTGGGTGGTCGGTCCACCTTGGGTTCCTGGGAATCAAACCCCGGTCAGCCCTGTTCAAGGCAAGTGCCTTACCCACTGGACCATCTCTCCAGCCCCAAAGTTCAAGGCGCTTTAGGGCTGTAGTAATAGTGCAGCTGGTAGGGTACTTGCTTTGCACAGGCGTGGCTTGGATTCTCTCCCAGTAAGTTCACGTGGTCCCCAGAGTCCAACCAGGAGTAACTTCTGATCAGAGTCAGGAGTAAGCTCTGAGTACAGCTAGGTATGTCTACACCCACCAACAAACAAAAATATATATAAATAAAAACAAACCTTTAGTTTATTACTATTTCTGAAGAGTACTGAGTCAATATTCTCTAAAACTCTCATGAGTTTTATATAATGCATGTTATATAGCTATAACATGCATTATAGCTCTAGGACTGCCTTCACTAAGTCTCTTATTGCACATGTTGGTATTAAACTTATGAGTCAAAAATCAATAAAGAAAATCAGTTCTCAATATTAAAAGAAAGTTTTATATATTGGTTTTTATTTTAATAAGTAACCTTAGTCTAACAAAGACATGTTTTGGTACGCTATAGACTGAATTGTCTGAAAAGTCAAATACAGCGAATAAAAGGACTTAAACCTTGTTTAAGGTTTAAAACTGACCTGCTGTCTTGCTTGTAATGGTCCCAATCACGGTGATCTTTGCCGTTGCTGAAAGAAGAATAAGGCCTTTTCCTGGAGTCATTCTTCTTGTAAGAGTCTCCTTGGTGTCGGTCCTTGTGGTGGTCGTGATGCTGAGCCAAGTGTCTGTCGGACGAGTAGCTGTCCCTGCTGCTGTCGTCGTGGTTGGTGCTGTCCTTCAATCTTTCCACATCTGTTAGGCAAAAGAGTTCAACTTTTGTTAATGACTTCAAAGGAAACGAAACAATCAGGTAAACAAGAGTAATTTGAATGCTAGAGAGGAATCCCTGCTTCAACTCTTGCCAAAAGAAAATAAATTTTCAAATACAGGCAGAGTAAGATTTTAGAAAAGGTATATGACAGCAATAAATAGCAAAAAGGCTTCACGACTGTGAAATATAAAAACCACATTTTAAAAATATAAAGTCCATTTCCTTTTCAGATGGTACTTTTATAACTGAACAAAGAATGCACTATTCACACAATATATTGAAAGTATGTTCAATTAAAAAATTATTCTATAGGGGGGCTGGAGTGATAGCACAGCAGGTAGGGCGTTTGCCTTGCACGCGGCCGACCTGGGTTCAAATCCCAGCATCCCATATGGTCCCCTGAGCACCGCCAGGGGTGATTCCTGAGTGCATGAGCCAGGAGTGACCCCTGTGCATTGCTGGGTGTGACCCAAAAAGAAAAAAAAAATTCTATAATTGTCAGAAACTGACTAAAAGTTGATCTATAAAACAGTTAACAACAAGCTAAAAATATCTAAAGAGGATTTATGTTTATACAACACAATTTATATAATTGTAGATATCCATTAGGATCACAATTAAATTAAGGGTAGCACTGTAGTCCCGTTTTTCATCGATTTGCTTGAGCGGGCACCAGTAACGTCTCCATTGTGAAACTTGTTATTACTGTTTTTGGCATACTGAATACGCCACGGGTAGCTTGCCAGGCTCTCCAAGAGGGATGGAGGAATCGAACCCGGGTCAGCCGTTGCAAGGCAAATGCCCTACTCGCTGTGCTATTGCTCCAGCCTATTGCAGTGTGTAAATTAAATTAAGTTAAATTAAATTAAGGGTGTCTTCTTAGAAAGTTTTAAAAAACGTTTTCATGTCTTTTTCTAAAACATCTCCAAAAGGAAGACATAAAATTTACTTTACAAAACAAGACTTACCTACCAGGGGGTAAAGAGATATACACGGGGTAGTGCTCACGCCTTGCATATGGCCAACCCAGGTTTGATCCCTAGCATCATATACAGTCCCCTGAGCCACTAGGAATAATTACTGAGCACAGAGTCAGGGGTAATCCCTGATCCCCCTCCCCCCCCCCCCCCCCCGCCAAAAAAAAAAAAACAAACAATAACAACAACAAAAAGGCTTACCTGGGTTCCTAATCCCGTGAGCATTCAAATTGCTGTTCTGGTCATTATTTTGCTAAAATAAACACATATCTGTGAGTATATTTTAAGTGACTCTAAATATCCTTACAAAACAGGAAAAATCCTTTAAAGAATCCTAATGCTAAAGGCAGTGCTTACACATGCTCTTGGGGGATGAGTGGGTGTGTGTATGTATCCTAATATATTTAAGCATAAAGTATTATGCTTAAAAACAATTAGCTTTTCTTTAAATTTGATGTTAAACTTGGTCTTATAAAAAAGTTTTAAAAATAGTCTTCTTATGTCCTTTATCCAGATTTTTCTAATGTTATTATCTTGAACAACCATAGCGAAATAATAACAATTAAGTCATGAACATCAGCCCAATATTACTATCTCAACTACAGACGATTCAGATTTTGTACTTTCCCACTAAAGCTTTGTTCTGTTCCAGGATCCAATCTGTAACTTCACAATACACTCAAGAGTTTTCATGTTTTGTTAGCTTTCTCCAATCTAGGAGACCCTCTCCCCAACTTAGTTTTTAAAGAAAAAGAGTACTCTACAGCTATTTTGACAGAACCTATTTCAACTAGGGCTTGTCTAGTATCTCCTCTTAATAAGTTGATGCTAAGCTCTGCCAAGAATTTTGCAGACGTGGTGAAGCTTTCTAAGGGCATTTCATCAGGACCACCTGGTATCAAAAGTGGGTGACTAAGGTGTGCTATCAAACAGGTTTCTCCTGTAAATATTTTCTCTTTGTAACTAATAAATATGTTGGCAGAGATACTTTTTTTTTTAGAAAGCACTAATATTTGGTTTCTTTCTCTGTTAACTTGAGCTTCTTTCAATAGATCTTACACAATCTGCAAAGAGTTTGACTGTGGTACTCAGAGTTTGACAATGATTTTAGTAATCACGTCACTGATTGACTGGATTCTTTAAAGAAGTTTCAATGGGACAAAGTTTCAATGGGACAACTTAAGAGCAACAATATGCTGTCATTTATGTACCTGAGATTCTTGCCGTTTTTTAATAGCATGCTTATATAACTTATGTAGTTTTCTTGCATCAAATTCAGTAAACTTAGAAACAAAAATCCACAGGTTTCTGAAAAAAAAAAAAATATTAACATGGAACAACATTACGGTACCTAGCTTTTATCAATATTTTGTCCTGTAGTTCTACAAGAACAAATTGTAAAAGTGCACAGCAGCTTAAAGAGCAACCATTGACATGCTCAACACTCTCCAAAGTTGAGGGTACAGTACACTTGGTTTTTAGGACTGAGCGGTACACCTGGGGGGGGCAGGGTGGTAGTACAGTGGGTAGGACATTTAATTAAATGTCTTGTACCAGGCCTATCTAGGTTTGATCCCTGATGCCCTTCAAGGACCACCAGCAGTAATCTCAGAGCACAGAGCTAAGATTACACCCAAGGTGTGACTCAAAACCAAAAAGCCCAAACCACAAGTATTTTCCCTTCCCCTGACAAAAACTGAGCTACTTAAACAAGCAGTAGTGTATTATGAATGCATACTATAGTAAATATCAAGACTAGAATAGGCAATTTTAAACTAACAGAATATTATTTTGTTAACTGTGTACTAACATCACAAAAAAATTCAAATGCAATTCAAAGACGAAAAAATTCAATTATTACTTACATAGATTTATTAACATTTAACTGTGCTAGTTTTATCATGTACCATTTCTACAGGCATTTCTTTTTGGTCAATTTTTGTTTGATGTATTTCAAAGAAAAATGCAAGTATTGTTATATTTCCCCCTCAGTTATTTAAAATACATGTTAGCAGTTAATATCTGTATAATGACATGACAATAAAAAATTACTTATTTCATAACTTGTCTTTTATAAGTGTAGATACAAAGAAATGCAAAATGTTAAAGATAACACTTGGTAAGTTTTGAAAAATTTTATAATGTAGAACCAAAGAAACAAGAAGAAATTTCTGTCATATCTCCTTACAAAGTCTAGCAGTGATGAATGTTGGAAAAGGGTGAAGTGGAGAAGTTTCTAGACTACAACTAGCCCATGTAAACAATCACCAACAAAACTAAAGAAACAGCTAATGCCAAGTCATGAAAGATAATTCTAAACAAATGTTAGTAAAATTTGCTACATGACAATAAAAAATTACTTATTTCATAACTTGGGTTAGAATGAAGCATCTGCTAAGACAAACACAAATACACATTACATTATTATGGTCATGTCTTTATACATGTGGCAGTTCTTTAGCTTGGGGGCCTCCTAAGCAAGTTAGAGGGCCCAGGAAGTCACTTTTTTTCTTATTTTACTTCAATCATTTCTTTTCTTCTTTTTTAAAAATGATTCACCATGAAATAGTTACAGACTTGGAAACTTTTGTGCTTGCTTCTGTTTCAGTCATACAATGATGGAGTCCCCACCCCTCCACCTGTGCCTGTTCTCTACCACCAGTGTTCCCATACCCCCTGCCCTGGTGGCAGGAACACTCCCTTTCACCCGCTCTCTCCTTTTGGGTGTTAAGATTTGCAATACAGGTACTAAGTGGCCATCATATATAGTTCATAGTCTACTCTTAAGCCAGGGCTTAGCGGTTCAATATAAGGGCCTGACAGGAATACTGAATGTCTCTAACAAATCATCATGAACTATATTGCGAATCACAGTGTTTATATAAAGTGTAAGTGGGCTATTTCATGTAAACTCCAAAATACATTAGCATAGAATTTCCTTAAAACTTTTATTAATGATAGGTAAGGCATGATTACTGTAATAAAATCTAAATATAAAATAAAATTAATGCAATGTACTTTAGATTCTAAAGTTGAGAACTTATGTAAATATAAATAAGCATTTTATTGTACTGCATTAAAGTTTTATTTTCCTATACTGTATTAAAGGGTTTTATTTTCCATATTTACATAGATTAAAATTATATAGCAATCACAAATTGGCTTTGATGTATTTTTTGATCATTTTATTTTTTATCTTTTTATTTTTGCTTTTTGGGTCACACCTGGCGATGCACAGGGATTACTCCTGGCTCTGCACTCAGGAATCACCCCTGGCGGTGCTCAGGGGACCATATGGGATGCTGGGAACCAAATCCAGGTCGGCCATGTGTAAGGCAAACACCCTACCCACCGTGCTATTGCTCCAGCCCCTTATTTTTTATCTTTTAAAATTTTGTTAAGTAAATTTTCTATGTGCCTAAGGAGGCAGGCTGGGGAAGGGAGAGGAAATGGGAACATTGCTTGAGAAAGGTCACATTAGTGGTACTCAAACACTAAATGCCTGAGGCAACTGTGTAATAAAACTTTACAAATCACAGTGTTTTTAAGAAAAATATATAAAACCAAAACTTTTGAATTTTTTTTGTGGGGCAGAGAGGATTGGTGGGAGGGAAACTGGTAACACTGGTGGTAGGAAATTGGGAAATGTAAACTGATGAAGGGATAGGTGTAGGAACATTGTATGACTGAAAACCATCAACAACTGTTTAACTGTGTATCTCATGGGGGGGCGGGGAGGAAGGGAGGCAGGGAAGGAAGGGAGGCAGGGAAGGAAGAAAGGAAGGAAGGAGGGAGGGAAGGAGGGAGGGAGGGAAGGAGGGAGGGAGGGAGGGAGGGAGGGAGGGAGGGTGTTTGCCTTGCATGCAACTACCTGGTACCCTGTCACTCCATATGGTCTCCTAAGCACCACCAGGAGTGATCCCTGAGCACTGCCAGATGTGCCCCGCCCCCCCCACCAAGAAAGAAAAGGAAAGAGAAATCAAAGAGATAATCAAGCCTCGGTAGGTCTAGATAAACATGGAAAGAGTCTCTTGGACACTGGTATTTCTTCTTTTAGAGGCTTCTCTCCTCCTTTCCTAGCAACCATCTAAAACTATGACCTACATGTAATTGTGCAAAGATGTTGCTTACTTCTGATCTACGAAACAAGTGAAATATATTCTGCCTTCTTCACAACCTCAAATTTACACTATAGTAAGATTTTAAAAAGTGGTAAGCACTACAGAAATCTTAGTAGATAGAAATCAAACCCCTTATTACTAAAATTATATAGAAAAAAAAATCAGTATTCTTTAAGTAAACTTAATTTGAAGGATCATTTGCTGCACTGTCCTTATTTTTCTAGCTTTATCACAGAGATGGCAGCTTAAGTTTATCATGACATGAATAAAGAAAAATGATGAAAACAATTATCCTCAGTTATCTCTATTTTGCTATCCAAACATAAGAAAATTGGGGGGAACAAGACGGAAAAACAGGTGATGAGAAGACAGTTATCCAGTGAACACATTTAAACCCTCTGAAAAGCACATCGCTTACTTTCTCCACTGTTTGATCTGTTCGGGATGCGCATACTCCTTCAGACACTCTGTGATGTGGTCGCCGATCTTTATTAGACACTGCCTGGTATGCTCCAGCTGCTCTCTTTCTGAAAGGCCTTTCTCGGGCCTATCAAGCTGTTTCAAGGCTGCTTTGACAGGCCTCATTCTTTCTTTACACTTTAAAATAGAAAAGTGAATACATGTATTAAAAACATTATTCAAAAAAGATCCAATGCTTTCAATGACATTTACATGGGGATGGCTTTACGCAAAGCTCAAATAGTGATTTTTACCTCAAACTCTGAACAAATTTTTTTCAGAGCAAGACTTGTCATTATTAGATCAAAAATAATTCTTTGTGTTATTGAAAGATTTGGGTATTGTGTACCGAGCGCTCACTTGAGTACAGGGCCAAAAACAGACCCTGAGGGTGATTCCCTACCCACAATTACTCCAGTAAATCATACACATATTAATAAATAAAAATACACTGAAAAGAGTAAGTTTAGCTTTATGATTGGCAAGTTACATTATTCTTGTTTATTGTTTCATTGAACTATTTGTTTAAATTAGTTGGTGACTTTTAAATTATTTGTTAGGGATAAAGGAGGTGGGGGATAAATGAGAGAAAGCACATAACTCCCTCCTGTTCCTATTCAATAGAAAAGAGTGAAAAATAAAAATCAACAGAAAATGATCAAGAGTCAGGATTAAGATACTTTATAAAGGTAATGTTAAAAGTCCAGGACCTGTGGAAGGGTATCATCACCCAAATAGGTGGAGCATGTGCCAGGCACCAGGGACCAAGAAGGACCAGCTATAGGTTCCAAGTGTGGACAGGGAACTGAACTAAAATGCCACATCAACTGTTACAGATCACCAGATTTCCTACTTACAATGCTGAATGTCTTCTGGTCTAGCTCTTCAGATTCTTCAGATATAGGAACTGGCTCACCACTCGCAGTTATATGAACAGGAGCATCTGACACAGATGATTTCTTAGATTTTTCCTTACTGTCAGCCTTGGATTCATTCAACTGAATGTAGCACAGAGGAGAAGAAAGCAACAACAAAGGTAATTAACACAGTCAGAAAACAATTACTGTCGCGATTTTTTTCTATAATTGTTTATTCACATCATTCCTGTCTACCTTCTCCTTATTTTGTTTCGGATAAACATAATTAAAAGCTACTCTGTGATGTTACCCTAGCTTAAGGCATTTTAAAAAGTATTCAAACCTGCTTTTCTCCTTTACTGAACACCCAGTGTGTATCTTTAAAGAACTAAATTATTAGATTAATTTGGGTGGACAAGTAATTTATTCTCCTAATATGTAAGAACAAAAATGCTAATTATTTCACTTCTAAATTTCAGAGGGTGGTTGGCATACCTTTTCTTCCTTTATGTCTTTTTCTTTCTGCATAGCTTCTTTAACTTTGTTTTCTCTTTTTTCTTTAAAATCTTTTATATCTTTCTTATTCTCTTTTTCTTTTATCTCCCTTTTAAGTTCTCTTTTATTCTCTTTTTCTTTTGCATCCCTCTTTTCTTCTGGTTCCTTCTTTATACAAACATCTGGCTCAGGTTTTTCTTCACTGTCTCTTTCTGTTTTAATTTTTTTATTTGGATGTTTCACAGAAGTGATCTCATCCTGGAAAGTGCAAGTATGGCCAATGTATTACTAACCATATCCTGAAAAAAGACTAATTTCTTTTCTTTGCATGACTTTGGATTGCATGTATGTGGATTCTGAAAGAAATAACACAGAATCCCATTAATACTGATACATGCAATGTTTACCTTCCTATCAGAATAAAGGTAAACCAGCTCCATTTAGAATTCATAATAAAAATCAAAGGAGACAGAACTTCACTCAACTGGCAAATGTTTGAAAAGGAAGGACCTTTCATCTTATCCTCTAGTGATGCATATTCATAATATTCTATTGGACAGATAGAACTCTGTTCTGTAAACAAGACTATATGATGAAAACTAAAAAATAACTAGAATCTGAAATTTCAGGTATCAAATTTGTATTTCAAATTTAAAATAATCCATGTTTCATTTCTACTTAAAAAGTTGCTTCCCTAAAAATATATTCTTACCTTATCATCATCTTCATCAGACTTTTCTGAGGGCAGTGGAGAAGAATCACTCTTTATTTCTTCTTTTACTTTTATAGATTTCATTGCTTTGTTCTTCTTACCTCTTGCTTTTCTTCTCTTTGAACCTCCCTAAAAATAAAGTTTTCTTTAAGTTCTAACCAACTTCACAGATTGTATTTTTAAAAATCCCTTTACATGTTAAGTCTAAAATGTTAAAATAGTATCTATAGTTAGTCCTACTCGTTCCTTAGCTGACTGACAACATCCACTCATCTTAGTCCACTCAAGTGACATGATGTAATGAGTCAACTCTGATACGTATGCCCATACCAACAACCTACAACCATGACTGGCTGGAGAGATTGTCCAGTAGTTAAGGTACATGACCTGGTTCAAACTCCGGCCTCACAGGGCAGGGATCAGTCCTGGAGGACCCCTAAGCACCCCCAAGTGGCCTGTGCAACCTTTGCAGCACAGGGCCTGGGCAGCACTGCATTCTTGGCATTGAGCCATCTTAGTCTGGCTGGCCAACAACATCACTGGAAGCCCTTCCCCCCACCCTCCCCACCCACCGCCTCCCCTGCCCCTCCTGCCCCTCGCCCTGGGAGAAAATACTGAGGAGCAAGAGCACTGTCTTCCCCCCCTCCACCTTCTGCTAAGACGACACGGGAGAAATCATTAGAAGTGATTTTTAGTAGTCTAGAGGTCGTTACAGTGTGTTCATAAGCAAACGTTCACTTTAGTTTTCATTCACCTTTTTTCAGTCTCTTTAATTTACGGTTTAAAATCCATTCATAATTAAGTGTGGTCACCCTCAATACTGTCTCATATATTCTGACTTGGCCTCTCAAACAGAAACCTGTACTCTGCAAGTTCCCCCCCCAACCTACCTGAATAAATACAAAGGGGATCCCACTTTTGAAAGCCATCACTTATCACTGCTTTTAAATTTTTAAAATTTTCTATTATCATTATTTTAGAGCATCGCAAGGCCGCTCATGATTGGATTTCAGGCGTAACGGATTCCAACACCCACCCCTTCACCAGTGCACATTTCCCAGCATGGTGTCTCCAGGTTCCTTCCTATCACCTCTGGCAGTTCTCCTCTTCTCCTGCCCCTCCTCTAGCTGTCCTCCCACCTCCCCCCTTTTGGGTACTGTGATTTGCAATATTGATACTGAAAGGTTATCAAAATACCCCTTACCTACTTTTAACCCTCAGACCTTGTCCAGCGTGAAATTACTTATCACTTTAACAAGAAAGTTGAGATAATTTAAGGCAAAATATGACTTTGCTCAACAGTCAGCAGCAAGAACCCGGGCCAGCGGCACCGCAAGCCGGAGAAAGCTCTGGAGCCCAGACTGGGCCAACAACACCGGGGTGCCAGACGGAGAAGGTGCAGAGTCCCCGCCTTCTCCAGACGGAGTCCCGGCGACATTGAGCTTCTATTAACATGGCTCCGGTTTGTGGGACTGGGAAATCTCTCCAAACCGCATGGCCACTTTTGTGGCTGCGCGACCTTTCCTGATATCCAAAGAAAATGCTCAGGAATGGCTCTGCCACCCCTGAGCAGCCATTATACCAGAGGCACAGAAACCGAGAGGCTGCTGGCAGCTATACTCGTGGACTTTGAACTAAAATAAGGTCCCGTGCAGCTCCAGAAGGTAAAGGGTTTTTGTCCTCATCCTTTTCCCCTCTGGGCAGCATGGCGACCACCACCGTTTAGTGCCAACTGGACAGAGAGGTAGGAGCTTGCAATGATAGGACGAATGGGGAATCTCGCGATGGGGGGCGGGGGGCAGAACCGGCCCTGCTTCCTGCCCTAATGAGATCCCAGGGGCCTCCCACGAACAGTCCCCCGCTCCTGAACAGCCATGATCCTAGAGGCACACAAACCAATCTCGAAATGCAGCGGCCGCTGGCAGAAATACCTCTGGACTTAATACCAGAATCCCAAAACTGGGCGGCCAATTTCACGACCGTGCAACATCATATGCTCATTGTTATCAACAATAGAAAACATACGATCTAATGCCATTCTGACAGGTCTGACTGTTGGGGGGAAAATTCCAAATAAGGATAGTGAATTTTTGGTCAAAAATTCAATATTATCATAACAATGAGAGAGTTAATTGAAAATCATCTGCCACACAGGCAAAGGGGGAGTGGGAGGAAGGGTCTCTGGGGTTCTTGGTGGTGGATCATGTGCATTGGTGAAGGGATGGGTATTTGATCATTGTATGACTGAGACTTGATCCTGAAAGCCCTGTAACTGTTCTCACAGTGTCTCAATTAAAAAGTATAAAATTTAAAAAAAAATGACTTTGCTCAAATACAGGCACTAAATTAACAGAAATATATACTTACAGCTTAATTAATATTACATGAAGGTTCACAGTTATCAGTAAATTAAACTATTTTACTGAAAATTAAATTGCTCTTAAATATTTAAAATTTTACTTACTGCACCAGAAAGTCTCTGAGCTTCTTTTTTTGCAAGATCTTTACTAAGTAATTTGATGAGGTAGTCTGCACGAGTCTGCAATTGTTTCGCTTGTGGTTTTTTATCAGGATCATCTGGAAGAATCTGAAAAGCAATCAATTATTCAGTTATTCAAGAATTCAGTTATTCAAAAAATAACTGTGAAATTTAGTGCTAAATATGCTTATCTACTATGTGTGTGTATTCACTAATAAGTAACAATTTTTCAAACTTACAGGAATAAAAACCTCATAATTTTTTTTGGTTTTGAGATTTTGGTTACTATCACTGTCATCCCGTTGCTCATTGATTTGTTCGAGCGGGCACCAGTAATGTCTCTCATTGAGAGACTTATTGTTACTGTTTTTGGCATATCCAATACGCATGGGTAGCTTGCCAGGCTCTGCCGTGGGGGCTCCATACTCTCAGTAGCTTGCCGGGCTCTCTGAGAGGGGCAGAGAGTTTTTAGGGTTCCACCTGGAAGTACTCAGGAGTCACTCCTGGCAGTGCTCAGGAACCACAAGGGGTACTAGGAATCAAACCCGGGTCAGCTGTGTACAAGGCAAACTCCCGGTATGCGATACTCTCTCTCCAGCTCCTAAACTCAGAATTTTCATTATTTTTTTTTCTTTTTGGGCCACACCCAGTGATGCACAGGGATCCTGGCTTATGCACTCAAGAATTACGCCTGGCGGTGCTCAGGGGACCATATGGGATGCTGGGAATCAAGCCCAAGTCGGCCGCATGCAAGGCAAACGCCCTACCCGCTGTGCTCCAGCCCCTGGAATTTTCATTATTTTTACCAGAGACAAAATATTCAATTTCCTTAGGAATAAACTATAAATAAACAACCAAAAAAGAGCAAACAACCCACCTCCTCCAACCCCCAAATAACATAACTCCACTCTCAGATCTATCCATTTCATAAGAGACAGTGGGCCTATGGAGACTGACAGGGCTGGAGCACTTGCCCAGGAGTTACAGGGCGGAGTTCAAGCCCAGCCACATGGTCTCCCAACACTGCCAGGAGGAACTACCCTCACCCTTCCCAATGGTGCCGCACTGGAGGCTCTTTCAGGGTCAGGGGAATGAGACCTACCACTATTACTGTTTTGGCATATTGAATATGCCATGGGGAGCTTGCCAGTAACAGTACATATAAAGTAGACATAAAGTCCAAGAACACCGAAGTATCATCTGCTAAGCTACTGCATGCTCTGTGAGAAAACTGAATGGGGTGGGGGGAGGTGTGCAGCGCACCTCAAGTAGGGTGTAGGGCTTAGGACAGAGGAAACTTTCACAACTAACTTTTGTTTCATAATAACCATTTTACAAGCTCCATTTTTCCAAGTAATAAAATATAAGGAGGTAACCTAAATGACAATAAGGAAATGTTTCTAGTTACAACTGTAGTATCTAATCATTGAAAATCCTAAACACTTTAATATACTTTTTTAACACTACTTTTCTTTATGATTTTACTCTTTAATTTTTTTTTTAATACAGTTGTTTCAACCTTCTAAAACAGTCAGTTGGGGCCAGACATATAATACAGGTAAGACATTTGCCGTGCACTGTCAACCCGGGTTCAATCCCCAGCATCCCACACTGTCCTCTGAATCCACCGGGAATAATTTTTGAGTACAGAGCCAGGAGTAGCTCTGCTCAGTGTCAACAGCAACCTAAATAAGTAAATAATAAATACCAATATTTATTAATATTAATTTTTACCAATATTTACCAATTTACCAAATATTGGCATCAATAATATTTATTATAATTAATTTAATATTTATTATAGTTAATAAATACTATTTACCAATTTACCAAACATTGGCGTTTATTAATAAATACCAATATTTACATTTATTAATTAATAAATATAATTAACAATAAATGAAATTATCAATAATAAAACTGATGAGTAGTAGTCTACTAGGCAGCAGTTAAAATCACTGGAGTTAATCTTTTTTAAAAAGAGTATGTCTGGGGCTGGAGTGATAGCACAGCGGGTAGGGCGATTGCCTTGCACGTGGCCAACCCAGGTTCGATTCCCAGCATCCCATATGGTCGCCTGAGCACCGCCAGGGGTAATTCCTGAGTGCAGAGCCAGGAGTGACCCCTGTGCATCGCCGGGTGTGACCCAAAAAGCAAAAAAAAAAAAAAGAGTATGTCTAAAAGCAGGATAAAAAACAGTTGGACATTAAATGGTAAAGTTCTGCACGTGGAGAAAACTGAACAAATACATTTGAGCCAGAGATACATCGTTGCCTTGCAAATAGCTAACCATAGACTCTTCTACAACAAGGTACATGGCCAACCAGCGGTGAGTCATCGGCTGTGGGGCAGAGCCAATACAGACCCCCAAAACACAGTTAATCGAACGGGAGAAGCTATTAGCATATCACAGTCTTAAAAAAAATAATTTCATATCACAGTCTTAGAAAAAATAATCTCATTCAAGGCTGTGTAAATTACTCACACAGTTAACAAAAACAAACCAAGCGGAAAGAATGGGCAAGAGCTGAGCACCATCAGCCACACTGCTCACGGATTTTTGTGCCAGCTGCTGCAGGCCAGGAGGCCGCCTCCCAGTGCTCTGCAGTCACCTTCCAGGGCCTGTTGCCCTGTGCCATCTCTCAGGATGCCAGCCTGCAGGCACGGGCAGCTTTGGGCTAGCAGTGGGGCAGGGTAGGTCCTTTTCAGATCATGTCTTGGTTTTATGGCTTCCTAAAATTCATTCCCAGGGGTTCCCTTACCTAGTGGCCTACTTCCCATATATATTTTAATCTCATTCTCTTTATTTCCTCTCAAGAATACAAAACCCAAGGGGGTGGGGTAAGAGTGGGGGGCAACTGCAGGCCGACAGGAAAAGGCTGCCCAGAGTCCCTGGCCACCCCCTCGCAGCAAAGCACCTTTGTGAACGAGTGTCTGAGAAGGGAGGCAGATGGAGGTTCGTACACGCTGGCTCTCTGTGCTCTCCTGGCCCGTATTACTCTAAATAAAATTTTATTTTAAAAAAAGCACAAAACCCGAAATCCAGGCCAGAGACAGCTCAAGTAACAGAGCACATACTAGCATAAAAACCATCTTCTAAAACAAGGTCACACAGACGGCGCCTTGGTTTCCCTGACTTCAGTGAGTTTGCTTCCAACATTGTTTATACAAACTAAAAATTAGAATAAGGGGCCAGCTTAGCAGGCAGGGCTCTTGCCTTGCATGCAGCAGACCCAGGTTTGATCCCTGGCATTCCATATAGTCCCCAGAGCACCAACAGGAGTAGCTCTGAGCACTGCCAGGTATGGCACACCCCGCAAAAAAGGAGAGAAAGTAAAATTAATCCAGCATTAATGGTAACAGAACCAAGAAATATTTAAGTACCTTGTGTGTTAAACTTAGATCAGGATCCATTTTAATCATTTCCCAGCTTCCATATCCATATTCATAAATACCAATTAGCAAATTGGAATCATCTTCCTTGCCCCAGTCTATGTCGAAATGAGCTGCTTTCGTATGGCATGGTATAGTATACCTGGCATCAAAATAACAACCACTGTAAGGATTACAATTCTCTTATTACAATTATTTTTATAATTATGTTTAATTATAATTATTTTAAAATCAAAATATAAACTTCAAGATACTGGGCTTTAAATTAAAAAGTGATTCAAACCAGCCCATGACAAAAAAAAAATATATATTTAAAATGCACATTTTATAACAACAACTAGGTTACAGAGAAAATTGTGTAACTCACTGCTTTCTTTCTTCTGGATCTGAAGGAATGGATTTGTGCAGTGGCATTAATTCTTCTTCATGGGAAATGACTAATTTGGCATTCACCTGAACTCCTGATATTCGAAATGTTGGACCCTTCACTTTTCCAAGTCTACCTCCTTAGTTTTGTTTTTGGAAAAAAAAAAATAAAACACATAAGTCCTACAAAATATAAAGCAACCTATGCTCCTGCTTTTATTATTTTAAAGGAAGGCTTACTAGCAAACCTAAATCTCCCCTAAAACTTAACAGTCACAAAACTGCTTAATCAATTACAACAGATGCAACCATCTTTTCTTACCCCCCGCATGTCTGATTACTAAGTTTTGTCCTACATGTTTCTTTCTGGGCAGAAATATGAATCACAAGATAAACATAGCAAAGAGTTAAGTCATTATCATCTGTGTACACTGACATTCTATTTTCCCATCATGTACACACATATACTAAAAAAAAAAAAAAGTGCACAGTATCTCCTGATGTTCCCATGTTTACCTCCTTGCCAGAATATACCCAAGCTTCTGCTTCCGATAAGAAAACATCCCTCACTTTCTATTATCCTGAAATGATCTTGTACTGTTTTTGTAAAATATCTTTTAAGACTGATGAATAGATAATTTAAGGTATGTCTCCCCAAAACCCAACAAGTGTATCTTGAAACTTGAGTTTTCCTAAATCTCTCTCATTTAAATGTTACCTGTTCGTTCTGTTCCTGAAGAATTATCCTTTAAAGCTTTAATACAACCATTATGTACTAATTCTCCTAGTCGTCTGAGATCTATCTCTGACTTATCAACTAATTCAGCATCTCGAGCGATTGCATCTAATCTGCAATAAAAAAAATACAATTTTCAGGTAAATATAAAAAAGAAAATGGAGCTACATTAAAACTAAGTTTCATTTTCACATTCTACAAATCTTTTGATTACATGCTCTACAGTTCACATAACTGACATGAGATTAAAATAAGCACTGGAAAAATTTCATGAGAATACAATTCATTTAATATTCAAGGTTAATAAAGTTGACCAATTTGTTATGGATAACATGATCTTAAATTTAAAAGTTACATAATCATTATCTAAAATCTTTTCATAACTTAAGTTCAATATGCGTGTTTATCATATAATTAAAAAGGTGAACAAAACTTCACAAGTTTTATTACTCAACGAAGTAGGAAATATGAACTACTAGTGTTCAAAATGGCTTCTGTCATTAAAAATAATCAGGCAAAGATTTCATGAAATTCATCTTAAAAACATCTATTTCATCTTAAAAAGACATTTGTTTCAGAGAAGATTTGGGGAGAGAAAAATGAAATCAATGTGCATCTTTATGACTATTCAGAGAGTTTGTCACAGCAAAGGACAATAAAAATTAAAATCACCTGCAATAAAGTTTAACCATAATATTTTAAAATGGTCTTCACAGGGGACCAGAGAGATGGTACAGGGGTTAAGGCACTTGCCATGCACATAGCCAACCCCAGTTCAATCCCTGGCATGGCACACGATCCCCCAAGCTCAACCAGTAGTGACCCAGAACGCAGAGCCAGGAGTCAGTCCTGAGAACCACAGGGTTTGGCCCCAAAACACAAACACACCCCACTCGCCCCTCAAAAAAAAAAAGGGCTTCAGGATTTAGTAACATATATCTAAAAAGAAGCATTAGATAAACTTAAGGAAACTTCCATGGTAAGAGAAAACACAATTAGTCAACTCAGTCTCTTGAATGAATCTACAAGTTGTAATTTAAAAAAAGAGAGATGTAAAAAACCTCATATAACATAAAAAAATTGTCTGTAGATTCCACAAAGAATTAAGAATGCAATTAAAATTTTCTTCTTTTGGAGGGTGAAGCCCCACACTTATTGTGCTCTGGGGTTTTCCCTGCCAGGGCCTGTGGGAACTGGGGAGGACTAGGGGATCAATCAGAGTCAGCAACAGACACAGGAAGAATCTTACCCCTTACTATCTCCCCAGCTACAGCAAAAAAAAACAAAGGCAAATTTACTAGAAACGTGCTTTCCATAGATTAATTTTGCAAATGTCTGTGAAAGTAAACTTAACAAGGTGGACAACCTGAATCTTAGTATCAAGACAGCAGCATGGAAGACATTCTCTGATTCTATGAAATTGCAAATGTATTTACCTTTCCAGAGGGCCACCAAATTTCTTGTAACTCTTGATGAACCTGACAGAAAATAATTGTTTGGTTTAAGTGCAGGCTCCAGTATCCATTAAAATTTTTTTCAAACATATAGGAACAAGAAAATACTTGTCAGTACAAACATTAGTTCAAAGTTACTAGCAAAAATGAATCAGTGATGCTAGAAACAGAAATGTTAACACATTAAAATACATCAAAGAAAGATGACATTTTAACACCAGGGGTGATAGAAACCAAAGTAAATAAAACAATAGAAACTAAATTTTATTTTAGAAATTACTTTATTATTTTTACAAGACAAAAAAAATGGTTAAAGGCTACCACAGGAAGTGTCTTCAGGGTAATCAAGCATTCTACACCTCCTCACATACTCCAAGTGTTGAAAAGAGTTTACTGATTATCACTTCGATTCAGATGTATGGCATTATACCAACAATGGGAAATGAAAGTCGTACTTAAGAACAAAGCTACCCAAGTGGTTGATGGATGAGGGAAAATATCCAGGAAAAGTTGAAATGCCTCTTCAACTAAAGACAGAAAGTCCAGCAAATCAGATGGTCATAAAAATACCCTGAACAAAATCTAGTAATATGTATTTAGTTTTCTGGTAGAAAGAATGAGGAAGAACTTTGTCAGGTCTATGATTTAAAAGAAAAGAGTTACAATGGCTTGAAGAAACAACATACTGTAAATACAACAATGAACAACCTTTTTACAAATTTCACGTACAAAAATATAACACAAAAAGTAAACTGTATTCCCCACTTCCCTTAGATGAATCTATATATACAAATGCAGTTTCAAAAGAAAAACAACAATGTATCTTTGATGGCCAATCTTACCTCAATTCCTACTTGGACATATCAAATAGTTTTAACATGGTACATGGTTACTTTCAAAAAGCAAATGACCTCAATAATTAAAAAAAAATAAACTAGAAAATATAAAACTAAAGTTATAAAAGTAGTAATACTAGCAGTCACAAATGCAATGAGGATATTTAATATAAATACAACCAATATATTAATATATGCATTCTCATTCATTATTGAAAAGGGCTACTATTCTGAACCATATTAATAAAAGCAAAAAAATTAGCAATCTGCTCTAACAATGAACAAAAATTAGATGTTAAATACTTTTTTCAGTTAAAAATGCCCACATAAACCACAACCTAGTCTATTTTATATTTGCCATCTCTAAGATTTTCACTGTAATCTTAAAAATAACGGGATCTCTATAGTTGGTTTTCATTCTCTAATAAAAGGCAAGCTGAACTGAAAATATCTTATGCCATCTTACCGCCGAATTTCTGCATCACTAAATCCTTTAATGTTTTCACGAGGAATAGTCCGTGGCCGCCCACGTTTCTTTGGCCTCTTCCTTTCCGAGATAGAATCACTGTCTGAACCTGAGTATCTCCTGCTTCTACTCCGCCTTCCTTCACTACCATTGAAACTAATCTGGAATTTGAAAACAAAAATCTACCTGAGCTATTTAAAAAGAGAGAATACATTACAGAGATTGACAGAACTAGCAAATTTAAATGTTTTATACACAAAAAACATTAGATGAGCCAAATTTTAAAAACAAACAAAAATACAGCACGTTAAAGAGTTACTAGTCTTAATACTTATACATTCTTATGAATCACCAAGAAAATAACCATAATCTTTTTTTACAAAAATGGGAAAGTTTACTAAAAAGCAATTAATCAAGCACTATCAATATAAAATTATACAATCACATTTGGTAAATATTTTAAGTATGAATTAAACTTAGCAATGAAATATTTCTTTTAAATCTATTAACTTACCAATACTATCTATGCATTAACAGCAAATACTGGCAATGGAACATAAAGTTATATACCTCTGGTAGGTATTTAAACACAAAGTCGTACACCTCTGTTATTATTATACAAAAGCCTTAAAAGAATTCTGGGGGTCTCGAATAGAGTTTAGCAATAGAACACTTGCTTTGTTAAAACAAGTGAGGGCCCTGGGTTCAATCCCTGGCTGGAAAGAAAAGAAAGAAAAAGGCAGAGAAGGACAAGAGAGGAGAAAAAGAGAAGTGCAAGAAAAGAGGAGAAAAATAAAAGAAAAAAAAGTAAAAATATTACCTAGCAACATCACTTTTTAATTTTAATTTTCCTTAGATTAAAACTGTGAAGGAAACTAATCAACAGTCACTGTGAACAATCTATCAGATATCAAATAATCTAATGGAAGGCCGAGACATCCTTAGCACCCACAGCAAACTGCAAGCACATTCGGTAAATATTTTAAGTATTTACCGAATACTTAAGGAAGTATTCGGTACTTCACTGGCCTGAGGAACGCCAGTGGAAACCCCGCCAAAAAATAAATTTTGTATTGGGATAATTGTCTATTGTGTTGTAAAGCAATAAAGAAGAAAGCAAATTTGAAATTAGCTATTGGTCTAACAAAATTTGGCAAATGACATGTATTTTAATGTGTTAGAATTTGTTACAGAAGAAAATAGTGGGCTTTCCCCTCCAGCTCACGTACTTAAAGTACTTGCTAGAAATAGAATTAGGCTGATTAGATTTTATTTTAGGGCTACATCCGGTGGTGCTCAGGGCTTATTCTTGGCTCTACTCAGGGATCACCCCTAAGGGTACCATTTGAGTTGCTGAGGATAGAAACCAGATTGGTCACAACTTTTGCCAAAATGAGGAAGAAAAAAAAAACATCAATATCAGGAAATGAAAATGGAAAACCATTTCATATCTCAGAAACTGAAGGTTCCATTAGGGCAATATATGAAGAACTTTATACCTATAAATTCAACAACTTAGATTTAAAAAATAAACTCCCTGGAATCACCAAAGTCAAGAAATATTACACTTTCAGTGTGTGTGTCTATGTATGCACGCGCATCTAGGCCCTCACAAAGGCATGCACATGGTCTGGACTAGATGCCTTACTCCAAAGGAGGTGGGGGTGAGGGAGGGAGCCTGGGGACACTGGTGCTGGGAAATGTGCACTGGTGGAGGGAGGGGTGCTGGAATGCTGTATGACTGAAACCTAACCATGCACAGCTTTGTCAGAGTCTATCTCACAGTGATTTAATACTAAAAGTAAAAATTAAAAAATTGAGGAGTACTTTATTTAAAAAAGAAACTGAAGCTAGAGTTAAAGAAATTTTCCAACATACTCTCACGGTGATTCACTAATTAAAAAATAAATTAAAAAAAATTTAAAAATAAAAAAATAAAAATTAAAAAAAAAATCTTCCAACAAAGAAAATTACAGGTCTTTATGGTATCCTTGACAAACACTATCAAATATTTCATGAAGAAGTAATGTCATTTCTGCACACTCTTCCTATACTAGCTTTTGAACTCATTTTATGAGTTATCCAGTCAGATATAAGAAAATGAATTATTTTCAATGATGTATAACCTAAATATACATAACAATACAATGTTATTTCAGTGAAAAACCTTTAAAGAGAAATTACAGAGTAACATCTCAAATGTAAAGATCGATTTGGGCACATTATTAAATTATAGGGATATTTTAAGTTAAAAAAAATCACCTGTTTTGCACAGTTTCTCATTCTTGGGAGCATATAAATTTCTTCAAGCTCCTTTTGTCTCTCTTCCTCTTCTAATCGTCTTCTTTGATCTTCTGGAATGATTTCCTCCCAATTCTTTGAATTTCTTTCAGGTTCCAATTCAATATCATCCTCATCCATATTTGAAAAGTTGGCAACCTGATAAATTACAGAATTGAACAGCCAATTATATAGAATGCACATTAAAATTTTTTCCTTCCCCCTTTTAAAGGGGAATAAAATGCCACTAGAAAAATAAAAAGTAAATATCCACAGGATCATCAATAGGACTATAGACACAGCCAAGTTCAACAGTTAAGTTTATTTCTTCATTGGGTCAAAACAGAAAACCCGGGCTGGAGTGATAGCACAATGGGCAGGGCGTTTGCCCTATACACAGCCAACCTGGGTTCGATTCCCAGCATCCATTATGGTCCCTGAGCACCGCCAGGGGTAATTCCTGAGTGCAGAGCCAGGTGTCACCCAAAAAGAAAAAAGAAAAAACAAACAAACAAACAAAAAAACCCAAGTTAACTTCTAAGATTCTCTTCCAGTGACGATTCTCTTTTCTGCCATGCTGCTCAAACAAAATGATACTTGGGTAGACTACAGAAAATTAACAGAAACAATAAAACACTTCTCAGCACAATGTACTAATTAACCTTCTAAATTCCTTACCACACCAGTTATTGACTGTCAAGTACATAACCATCGAATTGTCTTATTTTTACTATTGCTAAAAATGGTACCTAAAGAAACTATGACTTGGGTTCCATAACTTCACCTTTAAAAAGGATGGCTGGCTCTACTAAGAAACTCTTAGAAAAAATACACTTATACAGTAAAGTTACAGGCTACAAAATCAATACAAAATCAAAAATCCATGGCCTTCCTATATGCAAATGAGGCAGAGGAAAGGGACATAAAAAAGCAATCCCATTCACAATCATGCCCCAGAAAATCAAGTACCTCAGAATCAGCTTAACCAAGGAAGTAAAAGATTACTTCCTTGGTTAAGCTGATTCTGAGGTACTTGGTGTTGTGGTTTGCAATAGGGGTGGTTTGCAATAGCGAGAACAAAAGGGAAAAGATCTCAACAAAGAAAACTATAAAACGCTACTCCATGAAATAAGAGGACACAAGGAAATGGAAACATATACCATGCTTATGACATCAACATTGTCAAAATGGCAATAACTTCTGTTTTTGCCCAAAGCTTTATACAGATTCAATGCGATCCCTATAAGGATACCCATGACATTCTTCAAAGAAACAGATCAAGAAATCCTAAAATTCATATGGAACAACAAACGCCCACGGATAGCTAAAACAATTCTTGGGGAAAAGACGATGGGAGGCCTCACCCTCCACTACCTCAAACTTTACTACAAAGCGGTAACAATTAAAACAGTATGGTACTGGAACAAAGGCAGAGCCGCAGACCAACGGAACAGGGTGGAATATCCCTATACACAACCCCAAATGTATGATCATCTCATCTTTGATAAGGGAGCAAGAGATGTGAAGTGGAGCAAGGAAAGCCTCTTCAACAAATGGTGCTGGCACAAATGCACAACCACATGTAAAAGAATGGCCTTAGACCTCGACCTGACACCATGCACAAAAGTCAGATCAAAATGGATTAAAGACCTCAACATTAGACCACAAACCATAAGGGACATTGAAGACAAGGTTGGCAAAACCCTCCACGATATTGAAGATAAAGGTATCTTCAAAGATGACATGCAATTGGGCAACCAAGTGGAAACAGAGATAAACAAATGGGACTACATTAAACTAAAAAGCTTCTGCACCGCAAAAGATACAGTGACCAGAATACAAAGACAATCTACAGAATGCGAAAGGATATTTACCCAATACCCTTCAGATAAGGGGTTGATATCAAGGATATATAAAGCACTGGTTGAACTCTATAAGGAAACATCCAATCCCATCAGAAAATGGGGCGAAGAAATGAACAGAAACTTTCTCAAGGAAGAGATACAAATGGCCAAAAGGTGCATGAAAAAGTGCTCTACATCACTAATCATCAGGGAGATGCAGATCAAAACAACCATGAGATACCACTTCACACCACAGAGACTGGCACACATCCAAAAGAACAAAAGCAACCACTGCTGTAGAGGATGTAGGGAGAAAGGGACCCTTCTACACTGCTGGTGGGAATGCCGACTAGTTCAGCCCTTTTGGAAAACAATATGGACGATTCTCAAAAAACTAGAGGTTGAGCTCCAATTTGACCCAGCAATACCACTACTGGGAATATATCCCAGAGAGAAGCAAAAAAGTATATATGTTCATCACAGCACTATTTACAATAGCCAGAATCTGGAAAAAACCCGAGTGCCCTAGAACAGATGACTGGTTGAAGAAACTTTGGTACATCTATACAATGGAATACTACGCAGCTGTTAGAAAAAAAAATAAGGTCATGAACTTTGCATATAAGTGGATCAGCATGGAAAGTATCATGCTAAGTGAAATGAGTCAGAAAGAGAGAGACAGATATAGAAAGATTGCACTCATCTGTGGAATATAGAATAACAGAGTAGGATACTAACACCTAAGAATAGTAGAAATAAGTACCAGGAGGTTGACTCCATGGCTTGGAAGCTGGCCTCACATTCTGGGGAGAGGGCAGCTCAGATAGAGAAGGGAACACCAAGTAAAATGTGGTTGGTTGGAGGCTACTCGGGGGAAGGGTGATGCATGCTGAATGTAGACTAGAGACTGAACACAATGGCCACTCAACACCCCTATTGCAAACCACAACACCTAATTAGAGAGAAGGAGAACAAAAGGGAATACCCTGCCACAGTGGTGGGGTGGGGTGGGGGGAGATGGGATTGGGGGTGTGAGAGATGCTGGATTTATTTGTGGTGGAGAATGGGCACTGGGTGAAGGGATGGCTTCTCGAACATTGTATGAGGGAAACATGAGCACAAAGATGTATAAATCTGTAACTGTACCCTCACGGTGATTCACTAATTAAAAAATAATTACATTAAAAATAAATAAATAAAAAGGACGGCTGGGCTATGGAGACGGTACGGGAGTAAGGTGCTTCCCTTGCACACAGCCAACACCAGCTCAGTCCTCAGGACGACAGTAAGAGTTGTCTGAGGGTGTGGCCCAGACCCACAACCACTGCCCCTACACACCCTCTTCTACAAAAAGGGACTGCAGTGGACTGTAGTAGGATATACAAAAAGCCAGTATACCTTAAAACTTACAGCTGACCTGAGGAAAATAAAAATACGGAAACTACGCTTACTCGTGTTAGGGATGAGACAGAAAAATGCTTGCGCTCTCCTGTCAGTAAGCTTAAAGTGGGAGAGCCTTAAAGTCAGCTGTGGGTAACACTGGTATAAATGTGGGTACATACTGCTAGGAAGATAACATGCATTTGTTCTAGTCCACTTATCAATGACTTTAAAAAAGAACTGCAAAAAAAAAAAAAAAAACAGTAAAAAAAGGGGCTGGAACAATAGCCCAGCATGTAGGGCATTTGCCTTGCACATGGCCGACCCGAGTTCAAGATTCCCAGCATCCCATATGATCCCCTGAGCACCGCCAGGGGTTATTCCTGAGTGCAGAGCCAGGAGTAACCTATGTGCATCGCCAGGTGTGACCCAAACAGGAAAAAAAACAAAAATCAAAAAACTGACATTGAGTCTAGGTAAAGCAAACAGTTTAACTTAGTTGACAGAAAAAGATAATCACATCAGTGAATGAAAATTAAAACGTCCACAAAACTTCCTGCTGGTCCTTGAGAAAGCTCACTGTAGCCACTACACCAATCTTTCCCGAAGTGGGTGGTCGCCAGTGGGGGAGCTGGCACAATCCAGGGCCTATTCACCAGAGGGAGATATCTGGGGGAGCTGAGGACCATCCCCCAGATGAGGGGCAAGTCTGAGCAGCTATGCACACGGTCGAGGTGTGCCATGTATTAAACTTTTTCATGGATGGGTAGAAGGTATCTGCAGACAAGAGCTTAAACAACACTCATTAGATCACACCAAGCTATAAAGGTCAACTTCTAACTACACAGTACTCCAGCTCATAATACCACTGGACTTCTCATCCTGCAATAGTTTCTCCACCATCGGTCAGTGGCACATTTACAAGCTTTTGTTCCCTGCTATGTCCCTATGCAGATGCTCACTAAATCTGATAAACTCATTCAACAACTGGCAAGCAACTTTATGATGCTGGTTTATTTACAGTGCTTTTGGACACATGTAACTTTGGGGTCTTCATCAAATCAGGGAAATTTGTAAGTTTTACTTGGTTCTTATTGCTTACTTATTTTATGTTATTTCTTTGTGGTGGTAACACTTAAGTTTCCTACCAGCTGCACTATCTCTCTGGACCAGTGAATGTGAAGATTTTAGAAGAGAGAGTGGGGGCTTAAGGTGCTTGCTGTTATGGCGCTAAACCTGGTCTAGTTCCTGGCAATGGGCACAGGCTTCTGCGTACGACCACTGAGGCCCATAAACCAAAACCAAAATTTAATTGAAATTAAAAAATGACTTTGCAGACTGTGCTTTTTAAAGAGATTAAAATCCTGAACAAACAGCAGCTCAATCCCTCTCAACTACACATCTGTCAAACCATCGGAATGCAACACAGGGTGTACCTTGAACTGGGAGAGCAGCTCATCCCCCACCGTCAAAGGGCCTGGTTCATTTTCGTGAGTCTCCGCCCTCTTCAAGATTTCATCTATGTCCATTTCCTAGAATGAGAAAGAAGCCTTCTTAAAGCCTTTTTAAAGCAAACACACTTTGTACTTGAATACAGTCTCAACTACTGTTTTCACCTGGGGCTCCTGTTCTTCTCCTTCAGGTTCCTTGAAAAGTTCTTCAGCACCAAACTTCAAAATGGCTGATAATTCTTCTTTATTGAAAGGAGTAGAACTAAAATCAAGAAAAACAAAGAGTAGTTAACGCTGACCTAGTCCATTTACCAATCATTTAAACAGTCACCTTTATAGAGGAATGTGATATGGTTAGATAAATGAAGCTCTAATTAGTTTGCTTTTTGTGCAGTTCCAGGAATCAGACTCAAGGCCCCACATGTCTGAAGATGACTAATATTTCAGGTGCTAGTACACTTATTTTAAAACCAAGGAACCACGGACCAGAGCGACAGTACAGTGGGTAGGGCACTTGCCTTACACATGGCTGAGCCGTGTCTGATCCCCTAACCTCCCGCAACAGTGACCCTTAAGAGCAGAAACCAGGAATAAGCCCTGAGCACCACCAGGGTTGTCACTTCCCCACCCTGTCCGAAAAAAAAGTCACTCAAATCAAGGAAGCAGAAGTCTATGCTGAAGGGGAGCTGAGTAACAGATCGCATCCTTCCCATGCACGAAGGCCTGGGTTTGATGCCTCTCACCACCTCCCAACAAACGAAACAGCCCAGAAGAGCCAAGGACTTCCCCGAGCTTATAGCACTAGCAAGTACGCAGAGGTGTGTAGCTCGGCAGTAAGACAGCCCTCACGTGCTGGGCCCTGTGAATCTCCAGAACCTCAGAAAGCAAAAACAAAACCCAAAGCCCAAACCAGGAGCCGGCAGAAACAAGATCCTAATGTATGCCACTGAACAGAATCCACTCCACTCTTCTAAAATGTGAACGTGTGTGCGTGTGCTCGCGTGTGTGAAGCGACCCTAGAGAACCCCATGACAGACGTGCTCACAGCACCTGAGGGTTCAAAAACACAGCCCAGCTCTGCAGTGCCCGTGATGGCACAGGGACTACCTGGAGGGGGCGGAGCCCGTGTGCAGCACTGTCTTCCCCGTGGTGTCCATTCTCTGAATCACAAGATGATCCAAAACCATCTTCTTTTTGGCCCTTTCAAGAATATCTTCTTCAACTGATCCCTTTGTAACCAGCCGATAAATATTCACCTGTAAAGATACGTATGATAAAACAAAAACTGCAGAAAGAATGTCTTTTACCCATCTCGCATGGCAAAGACTGGCAAGCTCCCCCTGGCGTATTCATATGCCAAAAACAGTAACGACAAGCCTCACAATGGAGATGTTACTGGTGCCCGCTCGAGCAAATCAATGAGCAATGGAATACAGTGCTACAGTGATACTTATCTGAAGCTCCCAAATAATCCTACATGAGGTTTTCACAGGCTAAAAGCAAAATGAAAGTGATAGTAACCAAAGGAGCTTTATATTCCTTTTTCAGGAGCACAGTTCCTTCCCAGCCATCTTGGGGAGCCCAGGACGAAGCTCCAGTCAGTGGGAAGGGTGCAGGCCTACTGGCTGCATGCCCTGATTCTTGGGCCTGGGGCGCTGACAGCTACACCCTGCAGTACTTGGTGGCCGTGTGGGGCCAATGACTGAATTAGGTGCGTGCGCTACCAGGAGATGTGCTAACGGTGAGTTCCTCTGGTTTAATAGTGGAAAGAATATCCCTCTGTACATTTTCTTTACAAAAGTTCATTCCTCACCTGCCCCCCTTCCCAAATGACTAATTTTTAAACTATCTTTCTCTGGGGAAAACGGTGAACGTTAAATACCCTTACAGCAGACCCCACATTTCAATTCATGTTCCAGTGCTACGAGAATCCATTCTACACCTGCTCCTCAAATAAATGATGAAGCCCTGTGATTGAAATCTTTCAAACTGGCAACTGCCCGTTTCTCAGGTCAGCCAGTGCTCCGTAAGGCAGGCCCTTGCGAGGATATTCTGAAAAAAGGATGGGCACTGCTCAAAGGTTTCAGTGACTGGGTGGGCTCACTCCTGCTCAGATGGGTCCCAGAGCAAGTGATGCCACCCTCCCCAGGCCCGCAAAGACCCCAGAGGTCCCTAAGAATCTTGAATGCATGCTAGGGTCACTTTCTCTTTGTTACTTTTACAATGTGATTCCCAGGGACGCTGACTAAGTTTTCTCTGCAGAGGGAACTGTAGCCTGAACAGGTCTGGGAACTTCTGATCTGAAGCAGGGCACAGGGCTGCTTTGGATTTTGGTTTGGGGCCACCCCGGGCAGTGCTCAGTGCTTCCGCCTGCTCTGCCCTCAGGGACTAGTCAGGTGGGTGGGCTCCTGGGATGGAGCTCAGCCTGGCCCCAGGCAAGACAAGCCCTGCCAGCTGAGCGAAGCATGAGGGCTGCTCAGACCTTCTCCACTTGCAGCCACTTTCCACTTGAGAAATTCCTAACAGGCTCCAAGTCTACTGGTATATAAAGTAGGTATGCAAATGAAATAATTTAAAAAATTATTTTAAAACCAATTTTTAATATTTCTTGCAACCCCCCACCCCCAGTTATGTGGCAGGGACCCACATTTTAATAAACTAGAATTTAGAAAATAAGGACCTGGGATACCAGACATCTTGCAATCAACTGACACCAAAAAGTAAAGGATTTACCGTCTTTCAAGTCTTTGAAGTGATTTTAAACCTCTGCTTTGGGTTTTATCGGGGAGGGGCACACTAGGGTTTGGGCCATATCCAGAAAACTGGTCTTATCTAAATTTAATCCCCCATGGTGAGTTTAAATTCTGATCTTACTCTGATGTAAACATGAGGCATTTTGAAAAACTACAATACACATTAATTTTTATGATTACAAGCGTCATATTTACCAGTAACATAACTGGATAATGCTTTATTTGGATTTTATCAAAAGTATTCTAAATGCTTATAAAAATTACCATCATTAATAAAACTCATTTGTATCACTCAACTACAGCCACTCATACTTTGTGATGTTAGAATGCAAATACTTAACAAAAGATTTATATTTCCTTTGTTAAATTTAAAGCCAAATACAATAGGTATCTTACCATAATTTATCAATAAAAAGATAACAAAAAATCTCATCATTGAAAATGTACTTTATATTTAAACCATATTTGTGTTTAAAAAAATAAAATCTTGGGGTTGGAGCGATAGCCCAGTGGGTAGGGTTTTTGCCTTCCACAAGGTCAACCCGAGTTCGATTCCCAGCATCCCATATGGTCCCCTGAGCACCGCCAGGAGTAATTCCATAGTGCAGAGCCAGGAGTAACCCCTGTGCATTGTCTGGTGTGACCCAAAAAGCAAAAAAAAAATAAATAAAAAAAAAATCTTGCAGGGTCAGAGAGATAGTACAGTGGGTTGACGTGCTTGCCTTGCATGCAGCTAGCCGAAGTTTGATCCCCAGCATTCCATATGGTCCCCTGAGCCATATGTACCAGGAGTGACTTCTGAGTGCAGAAACCACATGCTCATTGCCAGGAATGGAACACCATGCCCCTTCCCGCCACTCCCCCCACCCCCCAAAAAAAAAAAGTTGGCTTCTTTCCTTACCTAGTCTCTGTTCTTTCAATTATTTTTGGTGGGGGCAGGAGGCGGCTTTGGGGCCACATCCAGCAGTGGTCAGACACCATGCCTGGCATCACATGAAGTGCCAGGAGTTGAGCCAGTGTCCCGGCTGCAGCCCTAAGTGTCTAATGCTAGTTAAATGTCTTAACTTTCTTAACATTCCCTCTGGCCCTCTAGTGTTCATTTTCTATGATATTTCAGAAGTATAAATAGAATTTATATCTAGCCCTGTTTTGGGGATTTCAACTGAGGAGACATCTGCTTCAGTACCATTAGTCAAGACTTCTCACCCAGTCTCCTAATACAGGATATTCTGACTCCTCACACACGTCAGACTCTGCTCCCCTGTGGAAAGACCCCTCCCTTTCCGCTGGCAATAGTCTGTAATTTGTCTTAGCCTATGGGTATTCAAATTCAACTTTTCCTCTCTTTACTGCTCAAAGATTTTCTAAAATTTAATCTAAGTTAAATACACTCTCTTACACACCAGCACACCCCAGGTGCTTTCCTGTTTTTCTATGACTTACGCAGGATGATTTCTACTCTTAATCTCTCAACTCAAACTTAATTTTCTACATTCTAGTATAGTCACATAATGAAATAAAGATTACTTGAGAAACAACTCTTTTAAATTTTTAGGGCAATAGAACAGCTTCTGTCATTACAGGTATCCACTCCATGGCATAAAAGGGGGTGTTTTTACACCCCCTTTTATAGCTGCCATGAAAAAGGAATTACTATGGCTCATGAAGAACCATTATTAGAAATATAAGCTTTTACTTAAAATATACATTTTACCTGAGTAACAAGAAATTACAGAAAATGCATGATATGTTCTTGGTAAGGCACTGCTTTTTAATCATCATTTTCTTCACAGGGGTGTCCCAGGAATGCTCAGGGGCCAGGAAGCCACTGCAGGCAGACTGGACAGTGGTGTGGGGAGGGGAAGAGCCCCGACCCCGTGTGCACCATCCATCGAGTTACCTCTCCATTCCTAAAACACTTCGCTTTAAATCATAACACACACTGGTGGTGGGAAATGTATACTGGTGAAGAGATGGGTGTTGGAATATTGTATGACTGAAACCCAATCATGAACAACTTTGTAACTGTGGATCTCACAGTGATTTAATAAAATAAATAAAATTTTTATAAATAAAATTTAGAATACTTACCAAATTTTTTTTTAAATCACAACGCACACTTCAGTAGAAAATATCATTTTAAATAATAACACAAATGACAAAGGCTTCCTTATGGCACTTGTTCACACGCCCTGCTAGTGAAAGGAGCCATGCAGCATTTCTCTAGAGATAAGCAAATCAAACTGCAAGGGCGAAGGGGTCAGATGATGAATGATTCTTCCCAAAGCCCATTATAGGTAACAGAGCCAGCTAATTGCACAAAAATAGAGATGACAATGGGACCAGCAGGAAAAGGACAGCATTAGGGCACTTGCCTTAAGCAAGGGCACCTGGGTTAGATCCCCAGCACCACAGTCCCACAAGCACTGCTGGGAGTAATCTCTGAGTGCAGAGCTGGGGGCGAACCCTGAGCACAGGCAGGTGGGTCTCCCAACCTCAAAAAATATAGCACAACAGGAAAGAAACACAAGAATGGATTTTTCAATGAAATTAAGGTGAACAAAAATACCTGTTTCTTCTGCCCAATCCGATGAGCTCGGGCTTGTGCCTGAAGGTCATTCTGTGGATTCCAATCAGAATCAAATATGACAACAGTGTCAGCAGAGGCTAAATTAATTCCTAGACCTCCAGCTCGTGTGGAAAGCAAAAAACAGAAATCCTGTAATAAAGGAAGCATGAATAGGTACAATTTTAGTCTTTCTAGCATGTGACTGAATAATCAGTATGATTATGTTGTAATTTACTTTCTCATATTAAAAAGTACCTTAACACACAAAAATGAAACACACTTAAAAAAATAAATCCAGCAAACCTTACCACCACACACATACACAAACCAACAAAAATTACATGTGGGAATAATACATCAAATTCTAATTGAAAACAGCATAATGACTACCTTCTGCTAAAATAGTACTGGTAAGAATAAAAATTTCAAGTTTAACATAAAATGGTGACTTAAAATTCTCACAAATTGGGGTAGGAGAGAAAATGGAGAAGGTGGGGCGTTAGCCCTGCATGTGGCCAACCCAAGTTCAGCCCTTCGCATCCCGTATGGTTGCTCACACCACCAAGAGTGGTTCCTGAGCACAGAGCGAGGACAAAACCCTGAGCAAGGCGGGGTGTGCCTGATCACCAAAAAAGCCATTTTAAAAAAGCTCATAAATCAAAACTGGCAATGATTTTCTTTCTTTCTTTTTTTTTTTTTGGTTTTTGGGTCACACCCAGCGATGGGCAGGGGTTACTCCTGGCTCTGCACTCAGGAATTACCCCTGGCAGTGCTCAGGGGACCATATGGGATACCGGGAATTGAACCCGGGTTGGCCGCCTGCAAGGCAAACGCCCTACCCGCTGTGCTATCACTCCCGCCCAATTTTCTTTTTTTTTAACAAACCAAATGATTAGTAATGACTAAAAATTTACGATGTTCAAAGCAGTCGTACCTCTGATCCTTCAGCATTAAAGTGATCCAGCGCTTGTTTCCTCAGCTCCCCTTTAATCGATCCATCTAATCTCTGAAATGAAACACAGCAGAGGGTAGAATGAAACAGTTAAAAAGTCAATTACAATATTATGAAATCGTTCATGAATAAATGACTATGATGTTATATACAATTCTTACCAGTAGTAAAAGGCCCTAGAAATCTGTCCTACTAAGTTCTAGCACTGCTTCCCTTAAATGCCTAAGAACACGGGCTGCAATCTACTCCAAAGACCGCATCTAAGGAATACACTCCACGTGACAATGAGCACACAGCCGCACACTCAAAGCAGGTTCTGAGTCTTGGGGCCGCAGCTGGTCCTGCACTCAGGGCCACTCCAGGAGGCGCTGGAGGACAATCTGGAGTACAGGGACTCTGGCCCTGGGCGGTCCATGTGGGTCAGCCACAGGACAGGCGAGCACCTCGCCAATGCACTACCCGTAGGCCCCCACCAGGTTTCCAGCTCTCGCTAAACTGACCTCTCGGTGCATCCACAGGTCACAGCCCAGTATAAGATAGAGTAGATAGAGTGATCAAGCCCAGTACGGCTACCGAGCAACAGTACCCCAGTCACCTGAGGATGTAAAAATGAAAAATGCTGAGTCCCATCCAAGGTGTGCCGAATCACTCAACTGACTGGGTGGTGGTGGTGGTGGTGGTGGCTGGGAGAGGGAAAAGAAATTCCGCAGAGGCTGGAGAGAGAGTGCAGGATTGGGGTGCTGTGTGCTTTGTGCTTGTGTGTGTGTGTGTGTGTGTGTGTGTGTGTGTGTGTGTGTGTATGCGCGCACGCGCGCGTGTGTGTTGGTGTTTGCTGTGCCTGGCCTTGCATGTGGCCAGGTCCAGTTCAACCCCCAGCAGGAGTGAGTCCTGACGGCAGAGTCAGGACCCCAGTGAGTCCACCAATAATAAATTAAACTAGTTTGAGAATCACTGATTTGGGATACCACGGATTCTGTGAAAATGCACAGAACTGAGAATCCAGAGGACTGCTGAATGCCACAGACATGTCAGTTTCCTCTTCAGGAAATGGAAATCATGGCACTTCCTTCACCGAACAGAGGGCTCATCACGGCACTGAGTACTCGATGTGAGGCATACAACAAGTGCACCCACTACAACAATGCCCAACAGCAAAACCAAACAAACACAAAAACGAAGCACTTCTCTTTCACGAAGAATAACAATTAGAAAAACTTTTTAAAAGAATGGCACTGCCAATTACTGTGGGAGACGAAACCCAGAAATATTTAAAATGATTCTCTCGGGAGAGATGTAGGACACGGGGGCTGGGGAGACAACCAGGGTTCACAAGCACTTCTGCACTGGTCTTTGAGTTTTTTTGCAAATGAACATAAAGCTGGGGCACGATGCGGAGCAGAACGGGAGACAAAGGGTGACAGTAAAAAGTATGACTTTATTTTTTTCCCCAAGAAAAGGAAACACTCTATTATCATCGAGCAGGGCCTGGAGCAAGTGCAGTCCGGGCAGCATGCCTGTCCCCTCCCACACCTGAAGGGCCCAGAGCAGGCCAGGGGGGACGCCTCGACAGGAAGAGGCCAGAGCAACACCAGGTGTGGTGCTAAAACCAAAACCACGCAGCAGTGCTTCCTAATTGTTTTCCCCAAATGGCCAGATGATTTTGCTGCCTGCCGTCACAGCACTTACCAGAGTAATAATGCTATGTTTTCATGAGTGATTAATAGCTATGAGTACCACCAGGTTACCAGGTGATCAGCTCCAATACAGGAGAGAAACAAGAGCTGCGCAGTAGGATTCTACTCCAACAGACTATTTTGAGCGCATTTACGTTCCAGGTACTAGTCATAACATTGCTTTAAGAGTTAAATAGAATTGGAGGTAAAATACTGAGATTAGCACCTGATTCCAACATTAAAATACTCATCGGTACTAAATTTAACCATCATGAATGAATTCTAAAAGTATTGAACAGGTGAACCACAAGAACCATCTTGGTCTTGTATCTGCCATAGTGTCAGTTCTGTCCAGCAAACCATGCATTAGAATATTCTGAGCACTTAGACTCTCAGAACCCACAATCCCTGGACATTCACAAAGACTGCTCTCCCTTTGCCCCTTCAAACGAAAGTCTCCAGACAATGGCAGTCTGTCCCTTTAGCTTCACACATAGAAAAGAAATAAAGAATTTTAAAAAAGCAACAAAATGAGTGAATTACTCCTGCTAAAGTGTCATTAAAAAGACCATCGAACAAAAATTTAAAACATATTTCCTTTGAAAACTGCCAACCTGATCAAAAAATGGGATGATGAAATGAACAGAAACTTTCCCAAAGAAGAAATCCAAATGGCTGAGAGGCACATGAGAAAATGCTCGACATCAGTAATCATCAGGGAGATGCAGATCATAACAACAATGAGATATCATATCACACCACAGAGACTGGCCCACATCCCAAAAAAACAAAAGCAACCAGTGTTGGCATGGATGTGGGGAGAAAGGGACTCTCCTTCACTGCTGATGGGAATACTGACTGGTTCGGCCCTTTTAGAAAACAATGTGGACGATTCTCAAAAAATTAGAAATTGAGCTCCCATTTGACCCAGCAATACCACTCCTGGGAAGATATTCTGGAGAAGCAAAAAGGTATAGTAGAAATGACTTATGCATTTGTATGTTTATTGCAGCATTGTTTACAATAGCCACAATCTGGAAAAAACCAGAGTGCCCAAAAACAGATGACTGGTTAAAGAAACTTTGGTACATCTACACAATGGAATACTATGCAGCTGTTAGAAAAGACGAGGTTATGAAATTTGTATATATGTGGATCAACATGGAAAGCATCATGTTGAGTGAAATGAGTCAGCAAGAAAGAGACAGACACAGAAAGATCGCACTCATATATGGATTATAAAGTAGCAGAATGGGACACTAACACCCAAGAGTAGTAGAGATAAGAACCAGGAGGTCTGCCCACAGCTTGGAAACTGGCCTCACATGCTGGGGGAAAAGGCAGCAGAGACAGAGAAGGGAACACCTAGTAGAGAATGTTGGGAGGACTCACTTGGGTTGAAAGCTGCGTACCAAAAGTAGATTATAGACCGAATATGATGGCCACTCAATACCTCTCTTGCAAACTACAACATACAATAGGAGAGAGAACAAGAGGGAATGCCCTGCCGCAGAGGCAGGGTGGGGTGGTAGGGGTTGGGATGGGGGTGGTAGGTGGGATACTGGGATCATTGGTGGAGGAGAATGGGCACTGGTGGAGGAATGTAAACTAAATACAAACATGAAAGTTCATAAGTTTGTAACTGTACCCCACGGTGATTCACTAATAAAAATTAAAATTAAAAAATAAATTCCTTAAAAGTATAAATTTACATTTAAAATGTTTATGTACAGAAGAATTCCTAAGGTAAGTTTTATAGAACATGCTTAGGGATTAAACAAATTGAAATCAACAAAAGAGGTACGATAAAATGCTTACCTGAAAGGGGAACTGGCGATATTTCAAATATTCTGCAAGAATATCTAACATCCGCACCATTTGAGAAAAAATAAGAACTCTATTGCCTCGTTCTCTTAGGCGAATTAACAGCTTGTCAAGAAGAATCAATTTTCCACTACTACGGATTAAGTGCTTAAGGAAATAAAAAATTACAACTTTTATAATATGTTAAAGAACAAATAAAATGCAACAAATGCCCCACTTAACACTTCAGTATCTTTAATTATTATAAGAGTTAACATTGTCAAAAAATGGCAATTTCAGTTTTCAAATTTTTTCTGATATCTGATGAGTTAAAATCTTCCTTGCCCTTCAGTAAGTTATGCTGTATATATAAAAAAAAAAAATCTTAGTTGAAAAATATATGGGAAGCAGCAACAATTAATGGTTCTAAAAGCAAGGCATATTCTAACTTACACATAACTGGGCTCTAATCCCAGCATTTCGAAGCAGTACCCAGTGAGCTGGGTAACTATGCCGTTGGCTCCAATCAAACTCGTCTCCAGAAAAGACCGTAAAGCAAGATGTCCTAAGACTGCCACCTGCCCTAGCACAGACTCAATACAACCATCAATCACTACCAGGACTCACCCCGCCCCCGCCCCAATTACGAATGCAATAAAAGAGCTGAGGAGAGAGCTCACCGTGCTGGAGGCACACTAGAGAGGGCAAGTTTGACCCCTGACACAGTGTAGTTCTGTCACCGGGAGGAAGTAAGGGTGAGTACTGAGCTAGAAATAACCCTGGGTACCAGTAGGTGTTGATCCCAAAAGTAAAATAGCTCATGAGTAGAGATTCATCTCTTAAAAAAAAAAAAAATCAAAATAATTTGATAAACTCTAGTTGAAAAACCTTTTTAAGGGCAGAGGATGTAGCTCAGTGCAAGTTATCTATGGTTTGAAGTCCACTATTTGATCCCAGCAAAACAAAATTAAATTATGAAGACTTTTACTATTAAAGCCCTTTGTTTTTAATATGAGACTAACACCTAAGGACAGTAGAGAATAAGGGCTACCACAGTTTGGAAGAGAGTAAGGGCCACCTGCTGGGAGGAAAGGCAGTTGGGATGGAAAGTAACCTTGAACTAAATGATGATTGGAGGGTCGGGATGGGAAATGTGTGCTGAAAGTAGACCAAGGACCAAACATGATGGCCTGTTAGTATCTATATTGCAAATCATAATGCCCAAAATTGGAGAGAAAGGATAAAGAGGGCTGTAGGAGTAGGATGGGATGGGGGTGGCGGGAAAGATGGTGGTGAGGAATGTGCAGTGCTGGAGGGATGGGTGCTAGAGCATTGTATGACTGAAATGTGATCATGCATGTTTTTAACTGTATCTCACAGTGATCCAGTAAAACTTACTTTAAAAAAATAAGCCCTTTGTTTTAATGTCCTTAGGCAAAGGGAATTTCTAAGTAACAACACATTGTACCATTTTCATTTAAATGTGAAACATTTCTAGAATTCTGCTTTATCACAAAATAGTATTTCAAGATTCTTACTTGTAAGGCCTCCTGTTTGTTATAGAATTCATTATTATCTGGTGGTTTGATGAGGTAGCAATGGTTACAGCATTTCTTTAGCTCCATCATGATGTTCAGAAAGCCTGAGGTGCTGCCCTTGGAGCCTTTGCTGAGGGCTTTGTAATTCCTGGTCAGTATCCATCTGTTAAAAAAAATCACGAAAAAGATGTTTGTTTAGTACCATAATTACCAGTCAGGATGGAGTCTAAAACTATAAAGAAATAAGAAAAAAAAAAAAAACGAAGCAAAAAGTGGACCTACGAAGTTGATGGCTTGACAAACACCAGACCCAGCCCTGTTCACAGAGCAGTGAGAAGGGACGGCCATCCTCTGGCCATCAGCAGAGCCGGTCCGAGTCTACACGCTAACCCGCCCACCTCGACTCCCTCTGAAAGTCTGCAGCACTCTGTAGCTCAACTTCCTGCAGGTTTCCCATCAGACAGCTCGAGGCCTGGTTAGGCATCACTCTGAGAAGAAGCCTACCAGAACTGGAGAGTGCAGCACGTTTGGTCAGGGTTCGACTAGGGTTCGATCCAGGCATCCTATATGGTGCCCTGTGGCCACCAGGAGTAATTCCTAAGAGCAGAGCCAGGAGTAATCCCTGGCTACCTGCTCTGGCTCCAAGATTAAAAAACAAACAAAAAACCCCAAAACCCAACCCCCCCAAAATAATTAACAATCCTACAATATAGGTGTAACTAAGAAAACATATGGGTGCTTACTCTATTACCCTGAACTATTCACAGCATGTACTCGCGCCATGACCTACTTTGTCTTTTACCATTTTGAATTTTATTTCTTCATTATGAGGTCAGGCTGGAGCGACAGCACAGCGGTTGGGCGTTAGCCTTTCACGTGGCCAACCCAAGTTAGATTCTTCCGCCCCTCTCGGAGGGCCCGGCAAGCTACGGAGAGTATCGCACCCACACAGCAGAGCCTGGCAAGCTATCCATGCGTATTGGATATGCCAAAAACAGTAACAATAAGTCTCTCAATGAGAGACATTACTGGTGCCCACTCGAACAAATCGATGAGCGACGGGATGACAGTGACAGTGATTATGAGGTCAGTCTTCGAAGGGACTCAGTGAGACAAAAACATCTTATTTCCAAAAAAGTAAGACTGGAGGAAATGGGGCCAGTTAAGAGTCTGAATAAACCGGAAATGGGCTGAAAGCTAAGCTGAGAGGTGGACTTGCCATCGTCTCTTTGAGAGGTGTGCAGAAAGGGTGGTGTGGCCACACCCAGAGGTGCTCAGGGGTCACTCCTGTCCAGGCACAGGGAATACTATGTGCCAGGCAGGTGGGATCGAGCCAGCAAGTGCCATCCCCTGTGCTCTATGTCCAGCCCCATTCACCTTTTGTTTGAAATTTCTCTACCAAGACCCTATAATTTAAGCAGTAAATGTGTTTTTGTTCGCACTGAGGACTGACTTTTTGTCCTTACACAGGACTCATGAAAATCTACCACTAGGGTAGGTCCTGGGCCCTACCTGTATTTCTTTGAATGTAGAGCACTTACAAATTTTACCATAAAATACTTGAGAATTGAAGTGCATTTTGAATTCTGCTACAGCAGTTCATTTTGTGCAATTAAATGCTTGAACAGATAGTAGGGCAGACAGTCCTTTTGGTTTCTTGACAAGTTACTAGATACATTGATATAACTTGTACAAAGCATAACTGATGCTCTTCAAAAAGCAGACACATCCAATATCTTATTTAAGTTTATTTTCTTCTATTTCTATTATCATAATTAGATAATGCCTTGTTATCACAGAATACTACAAAAATCCTTATAATAGTAGTAATGTGCTTAAAGAGGATTTCATCTTCGTAGCCATTCGTAATCTTAGACATGCAATTAAATCTTTTGCTTCACAGTGCCATGAGTTCTAAAATTTAAGAATTTTATTGCACAAGGATGATCATAAGAGGGAGACAAGCTGACAAAAGGAAAAGGACAAGGAACAAACTTCAAAGCATGGACAGGCAGCTCTGTTTGCAGCTTACTTGTAATATTGTTTCTGTAAAGCACTCATTTCCATTCTTAAAATCTGCTCCACCTTGGCTGGTAGAGATTTTTCCACATCTTTCTTAACTCTGCGTAACAGAAAAGGCTCAAGCTCCTTGTGAAGGCTTGCATAGCCATATTCTCTGCCTTTGCCATGTTCTTCCTCAAAATCTTCCCAGGAAGAAAACCTTAAAAAAAAAAATTTAAAAAATGATACAATCACTACTGAAGTCAAACTATACGTAAGATTTAACCAAGTAGTCACATACAAGACATAAATTGCTAGGAAAAGACTAGCTAAAATGAGTCACTTCTAAAAATCAGTTCTAAGAAACGTGGATGACAGTGAAATATGAATTATTTGTAAAAATTATGGTCCTTCTGTGTTAACTAAACAAAGCATTTTTAAGTCTGGGAGTAATTATCAAAAAATATCAACTTAAAGTCCTGAATGAACTAAACTTATGTATGTCAGTACCTTGGAAATGCTATCCCTATCTAGTTTCCCTTATTCAGAAATCTGGATTTTTGTTGTGATTCATTATACATACTTACAATCTGTAAGAAGTGTTTTTATAAAGTGAATTTATCTACCTTGGGACTTTCCCCTCTCTTAATATAAGTTTCCAGGCAATAAATCACTGTACTAAACTCACCCCCTCTTGGTGAGCCGGCAAGTATCCCACCCACAGAGCAGAGCCTGACAAGCTACCTGTAGCATATTCGATATGCAAAAAAACAGTCACAACAAGTCTCACAATGGAGACGTTACTGGTGCCCGCTCGAGCAAATCGATGAGCAAGGGGATGACAGTGATACTAAACTCACTTCCCTGCTAAACAGCCCAGGCACTAAGCCCAGCAGAGTAAAGCTGCATATCTTACTTTTCTGGCATGATAAAATGCAGCAAAGACCAGAGCTCTTTCAGGGAGTTCTGTAGAGGCGTTCCAGTGATGAGGAGACGGTGATTGGACCTGAAGTCTATTAAGGTTTTATACAGAAGAGAGTCATCATTCTTTAACCGGTGTGCTTCATCAACACCTATAAATGCCCAGTTGAGACCACCAAGGAATGCCTTAATAAAACAGAGCATAGTTAATACTGAGGACAAACATGAAATTTATTGAATGGGAAAAATTAAAATTAAAAAGAAGCTTGTATACTTTTAACATTAAATGGAATCCTCAACGTAACTCAACATGCAAGGAAAAAAAAATCTGTCAGTAATTAGCCATAACTAACAGCAAAATATCAAGGAAGTTTTCACTAGCTTAGGAACAAGTGCCCTTCAAAAATTTTTACACTATATTTCTGTTCTAAAGCCAATCCTTTCTTTATTAATATCAATTGGAGAAAATATAATACAAATTTAGACTCTCATACCCTAAATGTTGATACAATTCCTTGAATAATATTTATAATCTATAGATCTAAAACATGAATTTTTACTCTGCAGATTAGAGCAGACACTGGTCTTATTAGACGAGATCACTAATGTATTTGAGACTTTTGCTTCAGTACAGTTAGCATTATAAGGTAGATGATTTACTAGACCACTAGCTATTAAAAATATATATATAAGACAATAGTTAGCTATAAAACATCTAGCACAGTATGACAACTACTGGAACTATTGGTAGCTATCTTCCTTTTCTATTAAAAACCTTATAGATCAGCAGACACCATTGTTAGCTGGTTTCACATAAATCAGAAGCTAGCATTTTTTCCTACAAAGTGCCAGATGTAAACACTTTAGGCTTTGCAAATAAACATTCACTGGCTTCTTTCACATGCACTTTGTATTTACAATCATTTAGAAATGCAAAAGCTACTTAGCTCAATGGTCATTTAAAAATAAACTAGATTTGACCCACAGGCTGCAGTTTCCTGACTCTCCAATTTTCTTCTGCCATCCACAATTTATGGTTGAAAAAAAAAAAACTAAACTAAAATACATTGAACAGAAAAACATAAGTAATACACACCTTATCCTTCAACAAAATTTCGTAAGTTGTTAACAATATATTGAATTTTAACCTTTTGGTCTGGGGATGCATCCACTCATGTGTTCTTATCTATCAAGAAATTTTAAAGACAATTCAAAATAAAAATTAAGAAAAGTAATTTTTATTTGGATATTTAAAATAAAATCCAAACTGCATGTTTTGTAAAAATTGTTTTAATCATACACAGTGCAAGATACTATGATGATGTTATAAATTAAAGCAGATAGGATTGTAATAAACAATCTTCACTAAAGAATATTCTTTAACGAAAGTAATTTTTTTAATAGCAATTTTTAATAAAATGGCATCTGGGGTTTGCTTCATAACTGGGAGGATAATATGCAGAGACAAAAATTAAATAAAACTGACAATTTATGTTGGGACACTGGAGAGAAACTGAGAACTGTAGGGCACTTGTCTTGCAAGCAGCTAACCCTGGTTTGATCCCCACCAGCACCACATGTAACCCACCAAGTACCCCTGGGACACTCCTGAGCGGAGCCAAGAAGAGACCCTGCACTGCCTCATGTGGTGCAAAACACAACCCGACCCCCACCACCACCACCAACTGCAAAGGAACAGCCTGGTGGCTTAGATGCCTGTGTTCCGCAGGAGAAAGCATGCCCCCGGGAGTTCTGTCTGCAATTCTCAGTGCCACAGGGACAACTTCTACTGGGGATGGGGTTCCAAACTTGCACCTCGTGGTGACCTTATGTGGGTCCAGGGACTGAATCAGGGTTGGTGGCAGGAAAAACCTTAACCCCTACACACTCTCATCAGTTCTGGAAGTACATTTTCAGTTCCAGAGTCAAGTGAATAAGTGCTAGCAAGTCCACAACCCCTCAAAAAAAAATCTAGCACCATAGTCTGGAAGTTTGACCCCTGATAGGAGAGTTAAAGGCAGACAAACATCCATGAGCACCCACGCCAAGTCTGAGGACCCCAGAATAAGACACCAAACCCTAGAAGTGCTCCAGAGGTAGAAAATGCTCAAGTGCCCCCATCCAGGCACATGTGCACCCCCTGATCATATTAAAAACAACAATAATAAAGGGAAAGAGGAAGAAAAATACAAAGTGATTTAAAAAGCTGTGATACTGAAAATAGTATATGGAGGTTTATTCTACTATTCACGCATGGTTGAAATTTTCCCCAAGGACAGATTATGTATCTAATACAGAATTTTTTTTATTGCAGTGTTAAAATGTATGAGCACTTATTCTGTGGTAAGATCTGTAGTAGAAACAAACAAAAAGACTATAAAAACAAAATACTTCTGCACAAATATAATTAGATTTCTGAGTCTGTGGCAGAAAGACTCACCATATTTCTGCTGTTAATGTCGCCTAAGTAAACAACAGCATTCATCTGAGAGGCCCAGGTTTGAATTTCCCTCTGCCAGGAAGTGAGAGTGGAGAGCGGAACTACTAACAGAAAAGGTCCATATAACTGATGCTCATGAAACAAATAGTTCAGAAATGAGATCGTCTGGATAGTTTTTCCAAGGCCCATTTCATCAGCAAGTATGCAACTATTTCCCCTACAATGTTAAAAACAAAAACATTAGTTCAAAATGATAAATATACCTGGTCACTACAGATTTACAATGTCCAAACTATGAAAACAACAGTATAACAAATAAAGATGCAGCACATAGATGTGTAGTTCTCTCTCTCTCTCTCTCTCTCTCTCTCTCTCTCTCTCTCTCTCTCTCTCTCTCTCTCATAAATGGAATACTACTAAGTCAGTTAAAAAAAGAAAAATAAAGAATGAAGGGCCAGAGAAAACTCAACAGCTCAAGTGCATGCTCTGCGTCGAGGAGGCCCAGGCTGGACCCCAGGTTCAATTTCTGGCATGGTCAGGAGCAACCCACAAGTAAGGCACTGGGAGTAGCACTGGGCACTGCCAGATGTTGGCCAGAAAGGAATGAAACTGTATCAATTTTGACAACATGGGTGCACACCATCATGGCATTATGTCAGCAAGTGAAATATGTCAGACAGAAAGACAGACAAATACTGCAGTAAGCTAGTATTCCAGATGCAGAGACCAGACTGGTGGCTACTGAATAGAGGGAGTGGTATAAAGGGGTGAAGAAGGAGAGCAAAAATGAGCAAAGGGGGTGAGGAAGTACAAGTTTCCAATGTGAAGCAATAAAGTGCAGATACATAGTGCACAGCATGTATGTTTTCAGGCAGTGTGCAATACTACAAATTAGAAAAACTGCAAAAAATAGGCAATAAGACAAGATCATTCTGCAGTGTACAAAATGTCAAATCACTGTGGTACACCTAAAACTGACAGAATGTTGCATGTTAGTAATATTTAAACTCACAATATTCAAATTACAAATAATCTTTTTTAAATATAACCCAGGACAAGTTTATGTGAACCCAAGTAAAGTTGATCTGACAGGAATCATACTCAGTGTTACTTTATTATGTACAAAGGATGAATGCCACTGTCCTTGTAGCAGGACGGCGTGAGGAGGAAGTCTGGAGGCAGGGGTGCCAGAGCACCTGGAAGCCCTGGGTCTGAGCACTGAGCCACACCTCAGGAGTAGCCTGGGGGCCCAGGGAGCACTGCGCAGGAACATCCTCCTCAATCAGTAAGGAGGAGCTGACCGTCTTATCAGGAAGAGGCTTACAAACTGACAGTGTCTTGAATCACTTAACTGAGAACACAGCTCATGGAGTCATGGAAGACTGCAGATTAAGTAAAATGTCAAAAGGAAAATAAAACAGCAGGAAATGCCATGACAATGGTCAGGGTTTTTTTAAAAAGCCCTAGAGTTACTTAGGTTGCTAAAAATTATGAGACAGGGAAAAGAGTTGGGGCATAAACCAAATTTTAAAAAAACAGTACAGTGAAACAGTTCAGGATGAACGAGGGATGGGGGTTTATATAAAATTTATCTTTTAAGCTCAATAATCTTAAGTAATGCAAATATGGTAAACTCAAACTTCACTGGATGTTTTCTTATATGCAGTAAGAAAAAAGTGTGTGTATATAGAGAAGTTCCTAGACACATACACACAAACTCAGAGACCTGCACGGTAACAGCAAAGCCTCATCTCCTTCATGCTGATGAGTATCTTTCCCAAGTGCTTTATTTGTAAGTTTTCCCTCTCAGGTAATTCAAAATATACTTACTTGCACCAAGAGTGAGCAAGCCAATTTAAACCATTTAGCTGATAATCTCTTAATTCTAAACCTTCATGCCCTCCAATGTAAGATGGCTGCTTCTTCAGGGCTACAAATCTTGGCCTTTGTTTTAATACCTTAAAGTAAAAGGTCAATATGAACAATTATTAAATGTAAAAGTTACATTAAAAGGTAACAATCTCAACGTTTACCATAAACTTAAAATCTTCATTTTAATTAATCAAACCCAGAAAGAAATGTCCTGATTAAAAAATGAGGACTCAAATAAAATATGAGGACTCAACACACATGTGTCTCATTCACTGTCCAGAAAAAAAGTCGTATTAAATTTATCCACTTAGGGGCCAGAGAGCTAAATGTAGAGAGTAAGGCACTTGCCCTACATGTGCTGACCCCAGCGAGATCCCAGCACTACACAGATCCCTGAGGACCATGTCCTCAGAAATGGCTCCTAGCACAGAGGAGGAGACCCTGAGCACCAAGCGTGGCCCACCGCCATGAAAGGGGAAATGTGGATCCAACCGTAAGAAATTTCATTCATCTAACCATTGAGCTAGCCCTGGCTTCAAAATAAACCATAAAATGCTTCCCATCTGATTTCTGATTTCCAAATTACCATTATGACTTTAATTCAACCTTGCAGTGAGAAATTCTGTTAGCACATAGGCTCCCAGATCATCACGACCATGAATAAAAAGACATCTTACTAGAAAGGGGACCTGCATGCTCCTCTCACCCCATCTGTACACTCCTCCGGAGCTGTGCTGCTTTGCCCTTCCCTACCTTCACTGCAAATGCACACTACTACTACCTGAACCACTTTCCATGAAATGTTCCTTATTTGCCAACACCAGCCTACTCCCTACAACTTTTACAAAATTACCTTTCTGATTCTTTCACTTACTAAGGCTAAAGAATGGTCCTGTACCTAAGACCACACAGCAATTATAGAAATGTAATTTCCTGTTAAATCTACGGCCAAGCAGTTCCCTCCTGCAGCTACTGGAAACCAGGATCCAGAATTTTACTTCAGTCCGTATGTCACATTTATAATGCGAAAATAAAAAATGCTTAACAATACTCACTTTGCAGTCTTTAAAAGGAGTGGTTTTTGATTGATTCCTGCTAAAATACTCATCAATGCACGGCTGGAACTTTTTGGAGATGAGAGCTCCGTCCTCCCAGCTGCACTCGGAATACGGAAGACCCTGCCATTTGCAGTAATAATCAGGATAACCAGCGGCAGATTTCTGATTGGAATGAGCTGTGCAACAAACCGGGTCATCAAAATTTTGCACTTAGTCTTACCTGAGGCATAATTCTTAATTATAAGTCATATAAGTAGAAAGTTGTCATTTGGCTTACAGTACTCTTTCCCTTACTTTAATAAGTGAAAGCATGCTACTGTACTTATATGCAAGCAATATAACTAAGACGTTTTTCAGATCATTTAAAATAATTTGAAGATTTAAAGTCTAACAAGAATCATTGCTGACCGATTATCCGCTCCACTATTTGATACTGCTTATGCAGATCATCCGTGAGTTCCTGCTGGCAATTATAATACTCCACATCTTCTGGAGAAGCATTTTTCAACCTGAAAGGAAAATTAGAAGTTAAGCTAGAATCACTACTGCTAAACAATTATTCACTCCAATATTTGAAACTGCTTGTCAGATTATCTGAAAATTCTTTGCAATTATAATTTTTCTGATCTTCTAGGGAAGCATTTTTAGTCTGAAGAATTATTAATCCAGGAACAGGCTTCAAAATTGCCAAATAGAACCCATCCTTCCCAAACACAAACTGTGCACAAAATTCGCAATTTTGCCCCTTTCATCATGTGAGTCGACTGGTAATAAAGAACTGAAGTGGAAAGGAAGCATCTCGGGGTGTGGAGCAATGGTACAGCCAACAGGGTGCCTGCCTGCACATGGTCGACGAGGTTCAATCTCTGGCCCCTAAGTGGTCCCCTGAGCATGCCAGGAGTAACTCCTAAGCACAGAGTCAAGAATAAGCCCTGAACACTGCCTGGTATCGCCCAACCCTCCAAGAAATGAAGCATCACTGATTTTCTAGGTGTCTGTGGCTTGAGCCAGAGACGCAGCTTAGCAGCATGCTTTGCAGGTCTGAGGCCCTGGGTTTGATCCCTGGCACGTACGTAAATTTATCTTATGGATACAATTCTATGTGCCCAATAAGAATAGATTTAGATATGACTACTTCTAAGTTCTCCTTTGAGTTGATATACAACAAAATCTACTTTAGCTTATTATTTTATTATTGTCTATGTATTTCTCACCAACAAAAACCTTAGCAGTAATCTTAAAACTTTTTATTTTTTAAGCATGGGGCCAGAGTAATGGAACAGCATGCTGATCTGGGCTTGATCTCTGGTGCCCACAGCTGAGATCACCTCACCCCAGAGACACACACACAGACACACACACACACAGACACACTCTCTCTCTCTCTCTCTCTCTCTCTCTCTCTCTCTCTCTCTCTGATGTAAAATACATACCATCTTTTAGTTTCCTGGTCTTTTTTCTTATAATTATCCAATTTTTTCATGCCTCTGACATTCTGCTGCTTAAGGGTTTCTTCTGTCTCCCAAGTATTATGAATATGAGACCATCCTTTCCACTTAATTAGATACTGGATTTCTCCTTGTTCTTTATTTTTTTCAAATCCTGCATTTGGGTCACCATCTGCTTCGACCGCATAGATGGTTGTAGTAGCACCAGTAGCTGAAAAACAAAGCACAAGAAAGGCTATTTATCTCTCTGACACTAAAAAAGTCACATATACAAACAGAATAATATAGGATCTCTTAAGTACCAAGGTAGAAGAAGGTATGGGAAATTTTATTATATATGTTTAAAAGGGAATTTCCTAAAGGCAACATTTTCAACTTTAATTCTATTTTAAAACTGAGTAATGCATCTATACCCTAAACTTGCCAACATACAGCACTTGACAATTACTGATAATTAGGACTGGTAATTTTTATCAGTATCTTCACAGCACCACGACCACAATCATTATGTCTAAAAGAGTACACTTGCACTGAGTTCAATGCAAGTTCAATGCAGAGTGCACGTCCATGTTCAATGCAGCAATCCATGTTGAAAACTTTCATGTTCAATGCAGCATTATTACTTTTAAAAATTAAGGAACTATACATCAGTAAAGAGACATATGTAAACATACACATAAACTCACTGGCAGAAAGCATTCCATTCTCTGAGTATTTGTCCACCTTTTGTGCCCGCCCCCCCATTCCCGCCAATACCCAAGAAGATAAACTATCACATGTGACAACACAACAGACATCTGAAGGCAATGCACTAAGGGAATTACACAAACATCAACAATTATGTTGAAATAAATATCATGTTGTAGCTATAGGGATATGGTAAGTAGCAATAGGGATACAGTAAGTATGAGGAAGTAGAAGCTGTTCAGGAGGACAAATTTCCAGTTATAAACAAAAAAACAGAGGATGTGTGGTCCAGTGTCATGACTGTAAGTCAACACTGCTATGGCTGTATTTATAAGACGTTAGTTAAGGTTAAGTCCTCATCACTGAGGAAAAAGCATTTGTTTACCTTTGTTGTATGAAAGACATTAACTAAACTTACTGGAGTAAACATAACAGTATATTAAGTCGTTACAATGTACCCCTTAAACTTACACCTCCTGTACATTATTTCCAATAAGACAAGGGGAGAAACTAGCACACCAAGATGACCAAACAGACCTACATATTTAAGATAAAACCAAAACCAAAAAAGCCATATTAAAAAATTCAAAGCACTTCTGGAATTTAAAGTGCCTAAATGACATCTATAAGCATAGCAGCAAAAAGTTCTAAAATACATAAGTTAAAATTTATCTGGGGCTGAGGAAAATGCACAATAGGTTAAGTGCTCACACTGCACATGGCTAACTCAGGTTCCATCCTTAGTAGTATATATGGTCCTTGAGCCCTGCCAGGAGTGACCCCTGAGCGCAAAGGCAGAAGTCCTAAGCACTGTCAGGTGTGGTGAGAGACAGAAAAGAAAAAAAAGAAAAAAAAATCTCACCATCGGCACCCCCTAATTATCTGCAATGTGGGAAGCGAGGTTAAGAGAGTGTTAATACCTTTATTGCAAACCACAACACCTAATCAGAGAGAGAGAACAAAAGGGAATTCCCTGCCATAGTGGCAGGGTCGGGTGGGGGGAGACTGGACTGGGGAGGGTGGGAGGGATGTTGGGTTTACTGGTGGTGGACAATGGGCACTGGTGAAGGGATGGGTTATCGAACTTTGTATGGGGGAAACATGAGCACAAAGATGTATGGATCTGTAACTGTACCCTCACGATGACTCTCTAATTAAAAATAAACTAATAAAAAAAACACACACACAAAAAAAATAAAATAAAAATAAATTGGATAAAAACAGATTAGAGAAAAAAAAAAGTGTGTTAATATTCTAGGGAGCAAATACTCCGACTAAGCAAAGTATATGCTGGGGTCACTGCCCATGGTGGTGGGGGGGGGGAGGTATGGGGCCATTCGGGCAAATGCCACCAGGATTCCATGTACTGTTGCTGAAAACAAGTGGTGTGTGTGTGTGTGGGTGTGGGTGTGGGTGTGTGTGGGGAGCCAAACTCGAGCCCTGTACATGCTACACATGTGATTTCCACTGAATTCGCCTCCCTGGCTCTAAAGTGACCCTTTTTTATTTTAATGGCGGGAGAGTGGGTGAGGTCACACCAGCAGTGCAGGGGTGATCCCTGGTTCTGCGGCCGTAAGCGGGAGGGAGACTTCAATCAGGGTTGCAGCTGATGTGCCTGTGTGTCAGAACCACCTTACTCCCTCTACCACTCCTCTGACCCTAAAGTTTGCTTTTACCGGCAACAGAAATTCACCTTTAATCTTAAATTTCAAAATTTTAAAGATCTTCGAGAGATAGAATTTACTTTAGTAAATGTCATTTTCTGAATACCTCCTTTCCTCCCAATCCGACAGTCCATAAACCTCTCAATGGTCTCAAACTCCTCCTCCTCGGGCTGCGGGACGTCCTCTCCACAGACTTCCAGTAAGTCATCAGAGTCCGTCTTCATTTCTTCATCCTCCTTGTAGCTAACATTGACTGTTGCTTGGCGACGAGAACTTCTCTTATCATTATCATAATCTTCATCATCCTCCTCCTCCTCGGATGAATCAATCTGTCTCTTTTTTTGTCCAAGAATCTTCTTTCCGTTTTTTGACTTTGATCTAGAAAGACAGGGGAAATGTGTGTGTCTTACAGAAAGACTGACGTAAACAGTATCTAAGAAACTGCAAATAAAAAGGATGAATACATTCTGAACTCACTTGAAGCATCAAAAAGAAAACTGCTTACCTGTTTTGAGGTTTTCTGCTTTTAACTTTGTTTTTTGGCTCATAATCAGACTCTGTCTCATCACAACTGCTCTTTTCTCCTTCTTCAGTCCCGGAATCTGAGCCAGATGGTGATGGAGACCCCGACCCGGACATCTGCCAGTCCTCACTGCATGTGAACAAACCAAACATCTTTACCTACATCATACAGCACACTCACCTTTGCCAAAACAAGCGGAAACACCTATGCCAGAGAGAACACTCAACAGTCTTAGGAGACGGTTCTCATGCCGAGGTCCAGACTGGACCCCTAGCAAACGTCCCCTCCACAAGCACAGAGCTGGAGGTAGTCTTGCGCATTGCCAAGTGTGGCCTCCCCAAAAGAAAAAAAAAGTTGCTACTATAAACGCTAAAATTACATATAGAAAAAAGCACTAAAAACATACATTGATTTCTTCCACAACTTGCATTTTGCTATCATTTAATTATACCTCACTGAATGGCAAGTAAGTAAATGTTCTTTTAATTTTAACTATAGATGAAAATGTAGCATGCCTTTTTAAAGTCATGGAATGATTTTGAAAACCTTCTGACTCATCTTCTGCTCTCAACGCAAAGTTTTCACTCACATCATTCTTACTTCAAGAGACTGGCAGGGGTATGCATATCTAGCAATGCCGGGGTCAAACCAACGGCCTCCCACAAGCCTCCAGCCCTTTGAGCTACCGAGACATGGACTGTAAAAAAGCATTCCCCTCAAAACTGACTTTCAGAATAGTACATTCTTCTTTGGAAGTTTAAAATACAATGAGGGGGCTGGAGTGATAGCACAACGGGTAAGGCGTTTGCCCTGCATGCAGCCAACCCAGGTTTGAGTTCCAGTATCCCATATGGTCCCCTGAGCAACACCAAGAGTAATTCCTGAGTGCAGAGCCAGGAGTAATCTTTATGCATCACCAGGTGTGACCCAAAAAGAAAAAAAAATACAATGAGGAAAAACATGAAAGAAATGAATCTACTTGATGAGCATTACCATTTTGACTATTTGGGGTCTAGTCTCTTTAACTCCTATCAGCATGGCAAAAAAGTAGTCTAATGCAGGTGTCAGTGCTCTATTATATAGTAAACTTCCAAGGAAAAAGATTCAAGGATGTAGTACATACCCCCATCACATGGTTACCGAGTCCCGCCCCACTGCGCCCTATCAGTCATGACCCTGCTATGAAGTCTCGCAGGCGAGGCGCTACATCTGACTATGATAAAAGCATGCTAGAGAAACAAATTATTTTTTATTGTTGTTGTTCAGGGCTTACTCCTGGCTCTGAAACTCGGGGATCACTCCTGGTGGACTCGGAGACTCTTTGGGGCTTGAACCTGGATTTGCTGCAGGCAAGGCAAGCACCTGGGTTGGCCGTACCCACTACACTATTACTCCAGTCCCTAAGAAATTCTTTCTGGGAGAGGCCACACCCGGCAGCCTTCGGGGGCTACTCCTGGCACTGTGCCCAGAGAGCACAGGAAACTCGATGCCAGGCACAGAACCCACGTCTCATCTCAGACCTCAGAGCTATGAGCTGTCTCCCTGGCCCACAAATGCTTTTATATGAAAATCTTTGTAGAGTATACATAATAGAAGCAGCAACAGGTAAGATTTATAAATTCATAAATTTTAAAAATTGTATAAAGAAGTCTATCACTCCAAACTATTTGTTTCAAAAAACTAACTTTATCCATGCTAGGTCTAGAAACTGCTTAGTGAAGAGTTAAAACTAATGAGACAAACGGCAGGTAAAAAATACACTTAGTAAATAAGAACATACATTTAAAAATTTAGCCATAATGCAGTATTAGCAACAAAGGGATTACAAACCTGGCAGTGAGGGGGGAGGGGTAAAGCACCTTACACAAAGCCAACTTTAGTAGGATCCCCAGCTGCACATATGGTCCCAAGCCCCGAACCAAAAGCTAGCCCTGAACCCATGTGCCTAATACATGTTATTAAAAGAAAAAGGACAGGTACATGACAATTATAGAAATAAAAGAACAAAGTTTCACATTAGAGTTGTGTAAGATATAGTACATCAAGTGGGAAATGCTCAGGGATCATCCCGGGAGGCTGGGGACCATATAGGGTGCCGCAATCGAACCTGGGTCGGCCGCATACAAGGTAAATACCCCGGCCACAGTACTTTCTCTCCAGCAGCAAAAGTAAACTTTACAAAGATGAACACAATAGTAAAGAAAACTACTAACAAAAAGTGACAGCATCACCTCAGATCAATTGTCCTGATTCTTACATTCCTCTTACCAAAGTTAAAGATTTTCCAATACTAAAATGATTTTCAAAATTAAAAATAGGAAAAGGGAGAGAAAATGCAGGAGTAAAGTGGCACAAAAATCTCAAGCCACATCAGAAAGAAAAATGAGGATTGATGGTTTAAACTGGCCTAACAAATTGCACAAAAGAACTTATAAGAGTCGACTTTGGGCAACATTTCTCCATAAATACAATGCCATTGGGATTCCCGATATGAAAAGTGATCAATTAAACAAAATGACATACTCTTTATGCTTTTTCCTTTTAATCTCACTTGATGAGTCATCAGAATCTTCACTGCTCGAAGAATCCTAGAGAAAACAAACAAAGTTAATGTCACTAAAGATCTGGCATCAAACTTTTGCCGTGGGACTCATGCTCGCTATACTCCTAACAGCAACTAACGTTTCTTTGTCTCATGCTATAGTAGCCTTCAATTAGCACAAAATACCATTCTTCAACTTAATTGCAAATAAACTGGATAAGTCTCACAATATTAGTACTGTGTAAAATTGTCTGCATTTTCAAGAAAAGCATTATTGCCGAGTATAGCCTTAAAAATTAAGTCTTGTTGGCAAAGCAGAATCTTATTCAGCATTTTCCTTCTCTTGCTTGAATTTTCTGCAAGAGTCTCCCCACATGTCTAGTGCTAATATATGCTCCTATCCACAGAGAAACCATCGCTCTGGATGCTGCCACTCTCCTACCAACCACTGTTAGCAATGTTCTGGACAACAGACCTAGCGGTATGTTGATTCTTTACATGTATTTGTTTATATTTCCTTAATATACTCCCCCAGGGATCAAACCTGGATTAGCCTTGACTGCACCTAGCAATCAAAGTTGAATCAAGACTGGCAGGCCCAGGGGACCCTATGGGATGCCAGGGATTGAATGTAGGTTGGATACATGCAAGACAAGTGCCCTCAGCACTGTAGTATCTCTGGTCTGTGGATTTTTTTTTTTTTTAGTTACTTGATCTGCATTTCTTTCTGTTGGGTGAGTGCATGAGTTTCATTTGAAGAAAGGAATTAGTGGGCACCAATGTCACTGGCCTCACCTAGCCCCACCCCTAAACTGGCAGCTGAAACTTCATACCAAAGGCCATTGAATCGGGGACAAAAAGAAAATGTGTTCCAAGAAAGGAATTGAGAGAGAGAGAGAGAGAGAGAGAGAGAGAGAGAGAGAATCAATTTCACTGCGTGTGTGTATATATATTTATATGTTTTGATAAGACATTTCAATTTTTCTGTGTATGGTATTATATCCGGCTGGAGCAATAGCACAGCAGGTATTGCATTTGCCTTGCACACGGCAGACCCGGGTTCAATTCCTCCATCTCTCTCAGAGAGCCCGGCAAGCTACTGAGAGTATCCCTCCCACACAGCAGAGCAGAGCCTGGCAAGCTCCCTGTGGCGTATTGATATGCCAAAACAGTAACAACAAATCTCAAAATAGAGACATTATTGGTGCCCATTCGAGCAAATCAATGAGCAACGGGACAACAGTGACACAGTGAATATACTCCCATAATTTATTTTTAGTTCTCCTGTGATGACCAAATGCAAATATTCATCTTACTTATTATATATTACTTCCTGAAAATGAAATTACTGAATCAAAGTACATCTATATTTCAGGATTCTTGATATACGTACTAAAATGCAGTTGTTGCTTCTTATTCTGCAGAATTTGCTTGTATTAGCAAGCAAATTAAGAAATGGTTCGTACCTACCTAGTTTAAAAAACTGCTACATACTATAAATGGCCGAGAATATCCATTTTTGTTTGGGGGGTTTTTGGAAACACAGTTGTGGCTCTTTGCTCCGAGGTCCGTCCCAGGGGGCTCAGAGAGCAAGGGAGCTGGGGGGGAACTCTGGGCCTCACGTATGCATGCATATACTTAGTCCTCTGCATTATCTTGGACCCTAATAAAAATGGGGAGTGGGAGGGTGGGAGATAGCTCAGCAGTCAGCTCCCTGGCACCACATGGTCCCTGAGCATCAAAGGGGGCACGTCCAGGAGGGCCAGGGCCGTCCCAGCACTGCCCAGGTATCCCAGGTAATCCCGAGCACCTCAGAGCCTGGGCAGCACGAGTTAGAACAGTCAGCAGGCTGCTCCTGGAAAGTAAGTCAAACCGAGGCTGGAGAGACTGTCCGGGAGGCAAGGCACTTGCTGTGCATGTGAGGGCACTGCAAGTGCACAGTCCTCAGGCATCACAGGGGGAGGTGGACCCTTGAGCAGAGAGTGGACTCCAAGCACCACCAGGTGCAGTTCAAAGCCAGATGATGAAAACGCACCTCTTCTGATCCACTGTTGGAAGAAGTCTGCTGCTGCTGCTGCTGCTTCTTGAGCACTGCAGATCTCTGCACAGCCAGAATACTGGGGTTAGATTTCCAAAACTAGAACAGAAAGAGAAGCCAGAGAATGAAGTTGGAACAAGTGGAAAAGGTTAATTTACTAAAAAATATACCAAACTTCTGTCTCCAAAAAAGTGCTTACTTCCTTAATCGAATCATATGTACAAAGTTATTGCTGTGAGCTAAAATAAAATACTGAGCTTCCATTGGACATAAAAATGTCATCTGTGCTGTTTCGTAGGCAAGCAACATCAGTACCTTCCTTATTGTTAAGAACACTGGTTTTGAAAACCAAGTTATAAAACATAACTAATACTGCTTGCAGGCTATTTTTTAAATTGGTGTGAGGTAAAGATAAAGTGCTTGTGACAGGCTGCAAATCAATTATGTCACTAAGCAGTTTTAGTTCTGCTTTTCTGGCAGCATAATCTCCGTGAGAGAAGCTGTATGCTGACTTACACCCTAGACCAGCCATCACATCACTAGGAACGATACTTGTACACCTCTATACACTGTTATGTCAAAGACTAGTCTTGATAGCACACAGAAACTTTTGCAATAAGGATGACCTTTTTTTAAAATTAGTCTGTTCAACACTAGCAAGGTCAAAACCAAAAACACCACAAAACTTCTATAGAGATACTAAAAACAGATTATACACTGTAGAACCAAAGATCTTACAAAGCCTTTTTATCCACAAACAGTATCATAAAACTTCTTCCTCAAAAAGAGAAAAATGTTCAGTTTTTGAGTATTTACTCTGTAGTTGCTATTTTAAAATTGAAAACTGCTTCTCTACCAATCCAGTTAGTTCAAGTATATTTAGCCAAATTTAAGAAGCACTAAAATTAATTTTTCAGGTATAATTTTATTTTCATATGAGCTAAATTTAAAATGCTGTAAACCAGCAGGGGCCACAGTGATAGTACAGGGGACAGGGCGCCTCCCTTGTGTGTTTGACCCCAGGCCCCATACTGTCTGAGCACCACCAGGAGTGACCCCTGAGTGCAGGGCAGGAGAAGCCCTGAGCACTGCAGAGTGAACCCAACACAAACCCTCCCAAAGGGCCACAAACCAGAATTACAGGTTTCCCACAGCAACGCGGGAATCGACCCTCAACTGACACGCTGGTCCTTACCTCAGCCCCGTCAACTCTCGGTGGCTTCGCCTGGACCTTGCTCTCCCGGGACGTATCGGACTCGGACTCGGACTGGCTGCCCGACTCCGACCCCGAGTCAGAGTCACTGCTTCCCGAGTGGCTGCTGCTTCCATCGCTGCTGCTTGCAGAACTCGACCCAGAGCCAGAGCATGAGGCTGACCCGGACCCGTCATCCGACTGGCTGTGAATGGGAAATGAGCAATTTGTCATGAGTCTTAGTCTCGAAAGTCAGAATGGTCCCAAATCATTCAAGCCCATTTGTCTCGTATTTCAACCGTACATGGACAAACAAATTAAAAAGGAATCTCAATCTGTTAAACTTACAATCTTGTCCCAAAAAAGTGACAGAACCTACAAGGCAGAGAGTCCTGGGCTAGGCAGTGCCAGTCACAGCAGCCCAAAGACACTGCAAACTGAAGCGTTCACTTTACAAATGACTATATCCCCTACAATGGCTAATCTCCAGGTGTTTAAATCTGAATTAATTACTGAAGCCAGGGAAACAGTACAGCAGGGAGGTACTTGCCTTACCCACAACTGTCCCTGGTTAGAACCCTGGCACCACCTATGGTCTCCAGAGCACAACAGACAGGAGGGGCCAAAACAAAACACAAATCTGAATTATGTGTAAAAAACAAAGGCACTGAAGGGCTGGAGCGATAGCACAGCAGGTCGGGCATTTGCCTTGCACGCGGCTGACCTGGGTTCGATTCCCAGCATCCCATATGGTCACCTGAGTAATTCCTGAATGCAGAGGCAGGACTAATACCTGTGCTGTGCCAGGTGTGACCCAAAAAGGCAAAACAAAAAACAAAAACAAAGGCACTGAGATATGGAGTGTCACACCAACATGCTCAGGGGTCACTTCCAGCTCTAAGTTCTGAGGTTACTCCCATGTGGTGGCAGTAGGGGGTGGACGTAGCAACCATGCAATATCAGAGATGTAACCCAGGTCTGCTGCATGCAATACACATGCTCTAACCCAGTGAGCTACTTCAGCTTTCAAGCTTCCTGTTCTCATTTGTAGTTTTCAAAAACACCACCAGATGGAGGTGTTACTCTAAGAAAACATTACAAATGTCGGCACTTAGTAGATGAAGACAAAGACATAAAAGTTGGCTGGACATTTTTGCATCCTCGGGATATATTCCCAGAGGTGATATTGTGGGGTCATATGGAAGCTCAATTTCTAGTTTTTGAAGGACTGTCCATGTTGTTTTCCAAAAAAGCACAGTATAAATGACATCTGTACATATATATTCATTGCAGCACTGTTCACAATAGCCAAAATCTGGAAACAACCCAAGTGCCCTAGAATAGATGACTAAAGAAACTTTGGCACATCTATACAATGGAATACTACGCAGCTGTCAGGAGAGATGAAGTCATGAAATTTGCTTATAAGTGGATAGACATGTGAAGTGAAATGAGTCAGAGAGAGAGGGACAGACATAGAAAGACTGCAATCATTTGTGGAGTATAGAATAACATCACATGAGGCTGACACCCAAGGACAGTAGATACAAGGGCTAGGAGGATTGTCCCATAGCTGGAAGCTTGCTTCATGAGCGGAGGGGAGAAGGCAGATGGAATAGAGAAGGGACCACTAAGAAAATGATGGCTGGAGGAATCAGTCGGGATGGGAGATGCCTGCCGAAAGTAGATAATGGACCAAACACAATGACCTCTCAGTGTCTGTGCTGCAAGCCATGATGCCCAAAAGGAGAGAGAGAATATGGGGAATATTGTCTGCCATAGAGGCAGGGGGAGGGTGGGAAAAGGGGAGTATACTGGGGATATTTGTGGTGGGGAATGTGCACTGGTGGAGGGATGGGTGTTTGAACATTGTGAGATTGTAACCCAAACATGAAAGCTTGTAATTATCTCACGGTGATTCAATTAAATAAATAAATAAAAAAGTTAGCTGGAGATGTTGCACAGTCTCGACCCCTCGGTGAAACACAACAATCTTCACACTCTTTCCCCTACGAAAAAATTTTGGAGCATCTTCAGTGGTTTATTCATAACAAACAAGACAAAATAAATCATTTCGGCTCTGCTTTGAGGCAGGAGTTGGGGCCTGGCATAGAAACATCCGAAATATTATGGTGGTGGGAAAGTGTAATAGTGGTGGGATTGGTGTTTGAATATTAAATGTAATCAAATATTGTGAACTACTTTATAAAAATGAAATAAAATTTTTTAAGTTGGCTGGAGTAATTAGTTTTAAATTTTAGATAAAAGTCAAAATTTAGTGGGCGTTGTTTTAAATCTGGAAGCTAGTGAAATACTTTTTTCTGAGACAAAAATTGGACTTGTAAAGGCTATAATATAAAGATCATCTTGGTCACAATTTCTACCCTCAAAGCTACATAGTACTTTTTAGGTTTGTTTTTTAATGGTGAACTAGAGACAAGCAGAGAATCAAGCATGTGCTTTGCACACGGGAAGCCCAGCTTCAATACCTGGTACCTAGCTGGTCGCATGAGCACTGGGTAGTAGCCACCAAGTACCAACAACAATTTTTTTAAACACAGGGATATGGGGATGTGAATGAGGTAAAAAAGGACGCCTTGTGATGAGCCTCTTGACCCACGAGGAGAAGGATGGACCTGACAGTGGGTGAGTTTCTTGCCATGTGTCTTGCTGTGTGGTCAGTCTGGGTTTGATCCCCAGTCACCAGCAGTGATCCTGGAGTGCAGAGCCAGGAGTAAACTCTGAGCACAGCCAGGTGTGGCCCAAAAGCAAAAACAACAAAATGTGTTCTAAACACTTGAAAAAAATCAAGCACCACGAGCCTTTGCACTCCGAAGGCTCTGTGAGCATCCCAAGAAGAGATCACCAGTTCATTGCAGGAACACGTCCCAAACACCAACAGGCCCCCAAACAGAAGGAAAAACATTCAGAGAAAAGTGTCTCTGGACAAAATTTCATTTTCCCCAAAGGAAAATCTTATCCCCCACTCTATATGACAAATTCAGTCAATGTACTGAGCTCCCATGCTTTATCCACTGGGATGAGAAAGTTGTCGCCATTTAAAGCAGCTGCAACAGTATGGAGAGCCATCAGTGCCACCCTACTCTGCACTGTATCAATGCCCCAGGTTAGGGAGGTGGTCAGAGGACTGCAACTGAAGGCTCCAGGCTGCATGGCCTCCAGTAACTCCAGCAACATCCCCCCCCTCACCCGGGCCTGAGTTCTGAACACTGAACGGGAGCCTTAGCTTGTCAAGCAAAGTAGTACCACCGGGAGTGGCACCCGGACCCATGTGCATGCTGTGGCGGAAGGCAGCCCCACCCAGAACAGAAGATTTGGGTACATGGGAGGAAGCACTAAAGATACAACCAGGTGAGTGGGGGACATTTGGAAGAATAGAGCTGAGATAACTCTTTAAAAACAGGAGCAAAAAAAAAAGTTATCTTCTTATAACCATCTTGAAGGACTTGTTTCTATTCTGCAGAGTGTCTGGCCCAGCACCTTACACAAGCAGACAGCTCAGTACGGAGACAGGAAGTGGCAAAGTACAGAGTGGGTGTAGTCTGCCCCCTCTCGAGACATGCTCTCCAGAGCACTGGCAGAGCACTCCACAAGCGCTAGCCGAACACCCCGGAGAACTCAGGCTGCGGCCCCACACCAAAAAAATGAATGTATTTATCTTTTCTTTCTTTTTCTCCAGATAGAAGCAATTGTGGCTGCAGGAAAAGTAATCTTCTTTAGTTTTTTAATTAAAAAAAGAAAAAAAAATACCCAGTCTACAATGCTTTAATGACGCAGCTGTTTTGTTAGAATGCATTTACTTAAGGCATTTTAAGAATTTTTATTTAGTTATTAAGCTGAGGACCTCTGGAACCCAGCCACAGCCATACTCAAGGTCCCTCTCCACACATTCAGATGAGCCTCACGCATGAAGGAGCCGGCAGACGAACCTAGATGTGCAGGACCCGGGGCTGAGATCTCCAAGCCTGCTCAGATCGGGACTGGGCCTTCTCCACCCAGACACCCCATTTTCCAGTAGCTAAGTGGTCACACCCAGGGACTACCACCAGCGCTGTGTAATCCTATCAACAGCCAACATTCAGAGACTATAAAACCAAGCTCCTGGACATCTTATAGCTTAGTTCTCCCTCTGGGAGAACCTGGCAAGCTACTCAGTTTCCTGCCCACATGGGAGAGCCTGCTCCCTGTGGCATATTCATATGCCCAAACCAGTAACAAGCTGGGTCTCATTCCCCTGACCCTGAAAGAGCCTCCTATGTGGCACTGTTGGGAAGGACAAGTAAAGAGAGGCTGCTAAAATCTCAGGGCTAGGATGAACAGAGACGTCACTGAGACCGCTCAAGAAAAATGACGATCAACAGTATGATAATGATTAAGTTTAGACCAGAAGCATTCTCAGCTGCCACATCACAACCTGTGACATGAACATACTTTCTCCTAACATTTTTCTAAATAAAACTATTTTACTGAAAAAAAAAAAAAATTAGACTTGAGAAATGAAGGAATAACTTATCTTTACTGCTGCAGAACAAACTCCAGGATTCCAGGACATAACTCAGGCTGGAGAGATGCCAGAGCACCTTGGGCTGAGCATATGCAGAGCAAGCTTTGCACCCTCTGGCCAAAGTTCATGCCCAGCACCATGAAGGGCTCTGATCACCGCCCAAAGATGCCCAGCTCAGAGCCCAGATCACCTGGGAGCAGGTGAGACACCTCCCGCAAAATGATTTGCTTCCTTTGTACAAGGGAGAACATTTGCTTTTGTTTTTTAAGACACAATGAAAAACCGGGCAGGAAAGATAGTACCACAGATGAGGTATTTGCCTTGCATGCTGTCAAGCCAGTTCAAAGTCCTGCACCCACATGGTACCTCAGCCCCAGCACCACCAGTGGCATTCCAGGGCCCAGAGCTAGAAATAGCCCCTGAGCACGGTCAAGGGTGGACCAACTCCCACCCTCCCAAGATGGAAAATAACAATACACAGTGTAAGGTAAATGAAGATAAACTATAATACAATTGAATGTTTCCTCGTGTTTGCCTGACAGCTGCCTGCTCCCGTCTCCAGCTGAGCGAACACAAACCAAACAGGGTCTGCCCGAGGCTCAACTCCACACTCCCTCAGAAGCGGAGGCCTCTCGCTTCCCTCCCCACAGCCAGCTTACATCTTGGGAAAAGCAAACTTTCCTACCGACTTTCCCAGCTGTCTGAGTCTACTATGTTCAACCTATTTCTCTGACTTTCGTCATTCCTGTAACTGCTACTGTCCAGCAGGACGGAGCCCACTGTCTGGTTGAACAGCTGCTCCCGATAAGAACCACCTGAAGCGGGTGGGCCAACAGGAGATGCTCGCGGCCTGCCTCTCTCTGAGGTTCAGTCTGCTCTGTGGGTTCAGGTGTTTCCATCCTGGTACATTTATCGCAAAGATCTTCATCAGTTCTATAATGAATGTTTTTAGCCGCCATTGGTGATTGTGAGCTTTATCTATTATCTCTTTAGAGGCAGTAAAATGTCTCTAAAGGCATTTTATTAGTTTTCACTTCCCTGTTCCATGATTTTTCACTATTAAGTGAACTACTTTTATAAACAAGAACATATTTGCTAACCCTGAAGCACGCAGTAAAGGCATACTTCATTTCATTTTCTTACTTGCCAGCTTTCAAAATGAGCTAAATTGCTAGCATCCTTCAAACCAAACCACTGAGTTTTGCTGCTCTGATTTTTGCTTGGGTTTTGGTGCCACGTCCTGTGGCATATGAAGCCTATTTCTGGCTCTGCACAGGCGTGATCTCTGGGACTGCACAAAGGACCACTCGGTACTGGGGATCGAAACTGGAGTCAGCGACAAGGCACCTTGTCTCCAGCTCTAAATCACTAAGATTTAAATCTTATTATGAATTCCTAAATCTAAAACTAAGGAGTTTCCATCATCAGTATCACTGCTATGCAAAACATTCCGTCTTTACCCAACTGAAAATCCTTCTGAAGTCCTTTCCCAAGACTAGATCTCAAGTCATCTTTAACAATAATGACAAGTGGGGCTGGAGCAATAGCACAGAGGGTAGAGCATTTGCCTTGCACTCGGCCAACCTGGTTTTGTTTCCCAGGATCCCATATGGTCCCTGAGCAATGCCAGAGGTAATTCCTGAGTGCAGAGCCAGGAATGGCCCCTGTGCATAGCCAGGTGTAACCCAAAAATTAAAAAAAGAAAAATAACTCCAACAATAATGACAAGTGACCACAAGATACTCTCAAGATAAAGCAAAATATGTTTCTTGCTCCAAACTATAACTTACTCATCTCATTAAAAGGACATCTTCCAAGGTCAGAGTAGGGCAACTGTGTTGCTTGCAGTCAACCTGGGTTGATTTCCAGCATCCTATATGGTCCCCTGAGCACCACTAGATGTGCCCCGCAAAAAATTTTTAAAAATTAAAAAAACTTCCCTTCAACTGGGGAAAAAAAAAGCCTAAATTCCATTTAAATTGGAATAAATTATAATCATAGTATTAGATCACTATATCATAATTCCTGGATTGGTCATTAATTTAAGTGCTTTGTTTTCTTAAGGGCCATACCAAGTCCTGTGCTCAGGGGACCATCTAATGCCAGAGACCAAACCTGGACCTCCCACATGCCGGAGAGAGTGTACTCAGTTCTTTGAGCTATCTATCAGATCCCTAAGATATATTTTCTAAAAGACAATTAGGAAAATAATGTACACTACTATTTTTAACTCAAGTCCACAACTTTTCATTTCTTTGATTTTATATTTATAGTATTACTAGGGTTGAGTTTCTTGGTTCCAAATAACACTAATAAAGTTAAATGCTTTATCTTAGAATATACTATACAACATAGGCCAGAGAGAATGAGACTAGTAAGTTGCTTGCCTTGCACAAGACCGACCCAGGTTCAATCCCGGAGCATAGAGCCAGGAGTAAGCCCTGAATATTGCCAAGGTGTGGCACCCACACACAAAAATACCCCACCATATAATTGTTGAAAATAATAACAATTGAAAATAATTAAGGATATGATTACTACATGTAAAATTTACTTGCAATTCCTTGCCTTTGAGGAATAACTCCTGCCCACCATCAACTTATTATAGTCAGCAGAATACAATTATTTGGGGGGTCAACAATGGTGTGATGAGAGCTACCTACTTTCCCTCTACTTTTAGGGAGCACTTTGACATAATATTGCCTTACTACTACTTGAATTTAACTTCAGAGATACATCTGAAGTTTCACTTTCATTCCCAAAATCCCTTCTCCACTGTCCTCTGTCCCTAATTTTCGAAAAATTTTAATATATTACTTTTGAATGTAAGCAAATTACAAATAAGAATGTTTATATCCCTCACTTTCATAACTAGCCATTAATACTCCGTACTCTTGTGAATGATCTAATACACAATCATCCAGATATCCTCTTAGTCAGTGTAGTCCCCATTCACTTGTGCAACTACACAGAAGCTGAGACCACGCTGACCAACAGCAGGCAGGTAGACATACCAAAGATGTACTGGTGAGGGCTGTGTGCCCTTTCACCTAGGACAGGTGAGAGCTCTGGCTACCAACCGGTAATAGTGGACAGACAGCAGCACTAGGAACTCAAAGGGGGTGGGGTGGGGGGTTGGGGGCCCTGAGCAACACTTCACACCTGCACAAGCAGAGGGCATTACTGCCCACAGCTCCCAGGAAGAAGTCAACCTTAGGGCTCATCAAGGAGCCAGAAAAAAATTGGATTTGTCTAGTAAGAGGGCCAGAGGAAGAACAGAAATAAGGTGGCTGTCTTGAGCTGAAGTGACAGTACAATGGGCAGGACACACACTTGCCTTGCATGTGGCTGACATGGGTTCAATCTCTAGCATCCCCTATGGTCCACTGAGCACTGCCAGGAGTAATTCCTAAGTGCAGAGCCAGGGATAAGCCTTGAGCATCACTGAGTGTGACCCAAAAATAAAAAAGCAAAATAAAACAAAAAAAGATACCTGTCTTCAAGATGGTCAATCCCAAATTCTTTTTTTTTCCAATCCCAAATTCTTGACACTGCCTATAATCACCAGGCATAAACCTGGAGCAAAGCTGGGGAAGGGGAGGGAAGGAGGAGGAGGAGGGGAAATGGGGAGCAAGTAAGGGGAGAGTGCGCATGCGCCAGAGAGAGAGAGAGAGAGAGAGAGAGAGAGAGAGAGAGAGAGAGAGAGAGAGAGAGAGAGGGAGGGAGAGAGAGAGAGAGAGAGAGAGGGAGAGAGAGAGAGAGAGAGAGAAGGGAAGAGGGATGGAGGGGGGAGAGAAGGAAGAATGAGAAAGACAGAGAAAGAGAGAAATGAAATGAATATCCTTTATGTACCTGCCAGGGTCTTACATGAGCCAGAAGCATCGACAGTGAGCCACATCCCAGTTCATTAAATTAATTTTTTAACTGTTTAAGTTCAAAATTTAGGAGTGTACTACCTTTCTCAAACTCTAACCCATGCAAGCTATTTAAGCCTCACCCTTTGTAACACTGAGGTTAACTTTTGCACTTGGGATAAAACAAGTACAATGTGATTTCTACCCATTTCCCCAACTTCATTCATCTCTATTCTGCTGCCCACCTGACCTTCAGTGCTTGCATTTCTAATCTTTTTCACCTCATAATCTCAATTTTATGACCAGTTTCTCTTGACCTGGAAAGTGTATTGATCTCTACTCCATCTTGGTCCACAGCATTCCTATTCTGTTCATCCTTCACTTCTCAGATTGGGCTTTTCTTAGCTCTGCTCTGTGAACTGCGTCTAGCACTGGCTGGGAATAAGTCACTGTGTGCAGGGATGTGTGTGCATATACATACACACACACACACACACACACACATATATATATATATAGGTGCATACATATACATATATACTTACATGTCCCTATTTCCTAGCACTCTACCTAACCTAGGAAACACACTGATTTAACAGCAAACAGAACCTCCTGAGAATTTGCTTTCTATTCTAAAGCCCTATAACATGCCTAAATCTTTCACACAAATTTTCTTACTCTTTCCTCCGAGTTTCTTTACCTTTACTTTTGTACTTCTGAATTTCATCTTCCTCTAAGTGCAAATGTTTGTGGGGTTAACAGTTTCAAGCAACTTCTTCCAAAAAATCAAATAACTGGCAATACTAGGTGGCCTCTCATATAGTCCTGTTCTAAGTGGCGATGGCTCCTTACAGTGACTTTGTGATCTCCAATTCACCAGTCCCCGCGCCAACTTAGTTTCATTCATTTACAGTTTGCTTTGTTCTGATCATGCTCTCATTTACACTTCAATTAAGACCATGCTTAAATCATGGCTCCTCAGAGTTCTTAGAATGTTTTTACACCACATTCCATTCCACCCTTACAATAAAAGCATGTCCTTAAAGGTACAGTAAGCTTTTCTAGGGCTCTACAGAGGAGACTCTTCTAGAACCATCACCATCTTGAGAGGGACTGAGTGGCAAGGGTGGACACTCCACGTCCTCCTGTCCTGAAGACCTAGAGCCCTCAGAACAGTCCCTACACTGCCAGAGCAACTTCGAGCCTAATGCTCCCCACTCTGGTTTCGTGTTCTCTTTGGGAATGGTATTAACGATTAAAAAACCTCTCCAAACAGCAGCACCAACAAATCTAAGACTGTTCGCACATATTTACAGATTGCATGCCAAATAGACTAATTGGAGCACAGGCATAAATCGGTGATTCCATTTTAATTTTCTGATATGTGGAGCTGGAGAGCTAGCGCAGTGGGGAAGGTGTTTGCATTGCTCAGAGCCAACTGGGGCTTGATCCCAGCATCCCATATGGTCCCCCAAGTACCACCAAGAGTGACCCTACGCACAGAGTCAGAAATTAGCCCTGTTTGGTAAGATCAGTAAGACCCATTTTCAAATTCTATAAAATCACACTATTAAATTTTATGATCCAGTACCTTCTACAACAAGAACAAAATAACTACCAAAAGTTCAAGAAGATCCAGTAAATAGTTTTAAAAACCTGTTACTGCGATTGATTCACTATACTGAACAGCAATGAGAAGAGCTCCTTTTAACACGAGAAATCATTAATTCTCAAGCAAATTCTATTATAAAGTAAACTGTTCTCGTGCAGGAGGTAAGTCACATGCCAGACAGGCAATAGCAATGCAGTTTGCAGCCCCCACCACCACCCCCAGCACTAAATGTGGTGCCAGAAGTAAAAAGATTTTTTTAAATGAACAGTTCTTAGAGTATAAATGTGGTAAAATTCCATCACATTCAAGTCTCTAAATAAATAAACTGCAATAAATAAATGAGGAAACTAATAATCTAGGGAAGGGTAGCAACTAACCCAACTAATTTAATGCATGATTCAGCTTAGTGAGGGAAAAGCAGTAAATTCAAGTGGATCTAGAAAAGCATAAAAAAAAAAAAAAAAAAACAAGGAGCAGTGGGGAAGGGAGGAAGTAGAGAGGGAAGGAGACAACTCCAGAATCAAGTTTCACAAAAACCCATGAAAGCTGTTACTATTTGTAACTCCACTACTTATAACAAGCAGGTGAAACTCAATAGTATTCATTGTACCCTTTACTGTTACCTATAAAGCAGATACATGTAGAAATTTTATACTTCAAAATAATCTTCAAAGCATTTAAGCAAAATGGGGGATACTAGGCAGAATCTGGAAATAAAATCAGACTAGCCATAAAATAAAACATATTGAAGCTAAATGATAGATGCATGTGAGTTCATATCTTTGTCACTACTTTTACATATATTTAAAAAATCCTTAACTTTTAAGTTAATGTAAGTAATCAAATGACCTAATTTTAAGTGATTGATTAATTTTTCTAAAAATTTAAAGAATATTTGTTTTTTATTACTTTTAATAAGTACTGCAACAAAAAACGAAGTTTGCCTAACTTGTCAGATACTACATCATTTGCGGCTCTCATATAGCACTGTAGCACCATTGCAGCACTGTTGACCCGTTGCTCATCAATTTGCTCTAGCGGCAACAGTAACGTCTCCACTGTGAGACTTGTTGTTACTGTTTTTGGCATATCGAATACGCCACAGGTAGCTAGCCAGGCTCTCCGAGAGGAACGGAGGAATCGAACCCAGGTTGGCTTCATGCAAGGCAAACTGCCCTACCGGCTGTGCTATTGCACCAATCCGCCCGCCTTACTAACAAAATTATTTGTAGTCTTCTTCAGTCTGCAAATACCCATAGAGCTATGATAGTTTTAAGTACTAAGTCTTTTAATAGAAATAAATAAAATAATCAAGATAGCATAATATGATTATAATAATCTCCTGACTTGGTCCTTTAAGATACAATGCACATGGCTTTAATCCTCAGTATACAATGGATTGCTAAATCACAGATGTATTTCAGCTGTAACGTAAGACATGAATCTGATCCCTGACACCAGAGCAAAAATGAAAAACAAACCTGCTGAATAAAATATTTTCATGTTAGTAATCACATATAATGCAATTCTTTCAAAAATTCTTTTTCAGATCAAGTTTCTTCCATTAGGCTTTAATCATTTAGAACTAGGAATGTAGCTGTAGTTGTATCAAATGGTAAGAATAACATATCTACTTCAGGCATAGAAAGAAGTCTCTGATGTAATTAATGCAGAGCCAGGGACTGGAGTGAAGTAGAGAAGCCAGGGCACTTGCCTTGCATGCAGCTGACCTGGCACACTATATGGTCCACTGAGCCAGGAGTGCGTCCTGAGCACTGAGGGGGGGCACTCCCCTCCCCAAAGAGATACAATGTTGTCATTCTCCAAGGGCTCCAACCTTCACATAACAAATACTGCAGTATAAGATTTATTACCTTCTAACCTTTTCCTAAATTTATCAAAATATTTCACTATCATAAAAATTACATTATCAAATTACATTATCAGGGCCTTAAATATATTTTAAGATTATCTGAATTTTAAATAATCTCCCTCCAAAATACCAAAAACTTCATCCCAATATTCTACATCAGTGTAGAAATTAATCATTCTTATCAAAGTTAGCTCTCTACCTTTGCACTACCAGTGATTCCCTCTGTGTTTACTGTGTCTACCTCACAGTACAAAGAATCAAGGTTTATGTCTCCTCTTTAAAAGCTTTAAAGAAGAATCTCAAATTCAGTATTTCATGCAACCTACAGTTGCATGAAGTCGCTCACTCATCTTAAGGACAGAGAAAGGTATGTACCACCAGGAGAGACATTGCTCATTAGGAACGGAGTTCCTGGAGCGTTGGTCCATAGAATGGGCTGGGATGTAGGGAGGTTTGGACACTGCCCAGAGGAAGCAGGAACTCTGGGTACATGTGGGATGCTATGTGTGAAACTCAGTCTAACTCATCACCTCAGTAAAAGGCAAGGATTTGAAAAATTAAAATCTGTCTCTCTTTTCAAAAATAAAAATAGGCCAGGGAAAACAGGCCAGGAGGACTGGTCAATGGTGGGTCAATGGTGTGGGAGGTGAAGGGTAGCTGAGATAGAGGAGGGTCCATTATGACAATACTAGTTGGAAATGATCACTCTGGACAAGAACTGAGTGTTGAAAACAGGAAAAGGGATATACATGGTAACTTTGCAGCTCTGTATTGAAAACCACAATGCCTAATAGGAGAGAGAAGAGAGTGTCTGTCATAAGAGGCAGGCTGGGGTGTGGGGTGCCCTGAAGGGGTGGGAGGAAAACTGGGGACACTGGTGCTGGTAAATTATACTGGTGGAGGGATGGGTGTTGGAACATTACATGACTTAAATGCAATCATGAACAGCTTTGTAATACTCTCACGGTGATTCAATAAAAAATAAACTGAAAATAGGGACCAAGTGACAGTACAGCAGGCAGGATGCTTGCCTGCATGCAGTCAATCCAGGCATCCCCAAGGGTTCCCCCCCGCCCCCAGCCCCACTAAGATAATGAGTGCAGATCTAGGAGTAAACCCTGAACATTGCTAAGTGTGGCCCAGAAACAGAAAAAAAGTTCCCAAGACAAAGGATGTAGCTAGAGGGAGAGCATCTGCTGTGCTTAAGTGATGCTCTGAATCCAGTCCCTGGGACTGGGTGGGGCATGTGGAGGCTAAAGCACTGTTTTCATGCCTTCTGTCGGTGCAAGGCAAGTTAGAGACCCCAGGATGTGTGTACTGTGTAGCCTGAACTCTCTGCTTGTTTATGAATTTTAATCTCAGTGACAACTTAGACCTGACTTGATATAGCGGTGCCAAAAAAAATCTCATGCTGTATTTAAAGCAACTTTCAACACGGACTGAAGTGAAAGTGCAGTGGGCAGCATACTTGCCTCGTGTGTGGCTGACCTGGGTTCAATACCCAGCATCCCACTGGTCCGCTAAGTAGCACCAGGAGTAATTTCTGAGTGCAGAGCCAGGAGTAACCCCTTCAGCATAACTGGTGTGGCCCCGGACCCAGAATAAAGTATATTTCTGGAGGCAGTGTGTTGGGGCAGGATTCCCTCAAGATCACCATTTTGGGCCTCACATCAGGGGGAGTAGAGGGAGGGCTAGTAGGAAGCTGCTAACCACTCCAACTTGACTCCACCCAGCCTCGATCCCAAGAAATTGAGGCAACATGGCATCAGAGCACTATTTGCTCCCCAAGATCACCATTTCGTTCTCCAGGTCAGGAGGCCCCACCATGAGCATAGTGGCATTGCTTTTCTCTGTGTCTTCATAAGTCACCATGAGCATAGAAAGAAGCCACACAAGAAACACCTCCAGACTACAAAAGTCACCATGGAAAAGCAATGCAGAACCCTACCATGCTCACTGAGTGAAGACGGGAGCCCCAGAGACTCAACAAATAATAATGAGCTATATTATCTCTCTGACAAGGAATTCAGCATTGCTGTGGATATTTAGGAGCTCAAAGAAAGAATGGAACAGACAAAAGGATAAGAGAGCAAAAATGAAAAAACTATAAACAGCAATGACCTTATCTAAAAATCTGGTGTGCAAAACAAAAAACTCTCTGGAAGGCCTCAGCAGCAGAGTAACAGTGGCTGAGGCCAGAATCGGTGAGCTCCAAGATGAGGTAAAGAAATCCTCCAGACAATGCAAGATGGGGAAGGGGGAACCTCAAAACAAATGGACAGTCGACAAGAGAATTCTGGAGTAAATTCAAGAGGAACAACATAAGAATCATCAGAGTTCTAGAGGGGCAGGAAGGCAACCCTGGTAAAGAAGCAATAGTCAAAGACAGCATTGATGGGAAGGTCTCAGAGCTACAAGGTACCTGTGTCCACGTTCAAGAAGCCAGAAGGGGACCAGCTGAAAGAGATCCAAATAAAAATATACCAAGACACATCCTAACCAGAATGACAAAAGAAGCAGATATAGAATACTGAAAGCAGCACGATCAAAGAAGGAAATTACATACAAAGGAGTGACCTTGAAATTTATAGCCGATTTACCAAATGAAATCCTCCAGGCCTGAAGACAATGGTGGAATATAGTGAAAAAACTCCATGAAATCAAAGTCACCCGAGTGCTTTACCCATACAGAATCTCATTCAGATTTGAAGGAATGAGACACAACTTCATGGACAAACAACTCAGGAACTTCAGACTCAAAACCATATTTACAAGAAGAACTAAAGGGACTACCTTAAGAATAGAAGAATCCTAAAAACCAACCAAACTCCTGCACAAAGACTTCTGCTTAAGCTAGTTATTCATATCACAACTTTTGTAGTTGGTCATACAAGAACTTGACTCAATGGAGTAGGGAAAGAGAGATAACCAGTTGGATTAAGGTACTTGCCCAAGGCCGACCCCAGCTGAATGCTGGCACTGCACACAGTCCCCTAAAATCCTCAGGAGAGCAAGCCCAGGTGTGGCTCAAGCCCCTCCCACCCCACCCCACCCCACCAGAAAAAGACAGAGCCTGCCAGGTACCACAGATCCCCGGGATTCCCCTCAAGCAGGGGTCTGGTCAGTCCACCTCGGGGCTCACAGCCACAGCAGCTTTTTTGTGCATCCCACTAAGCCATTTTTGGTTTCTTCCTTTCACCCGGAACTAAGTCATAAAAAACTTGAGCACAACATTGTTTTATATTAACCCCGTGTTGAGAACTAAAAAAATAAGGCGATCCAACAGTCTTCATTAGTGAAGCTGTAAATTTGAATTCCTTTATATTCTCCCCACATGTTCCTATAAAGTAGACTATTGTACTCCTGTCCCTCTATTCACACTTCTGAATACACACCATTTGTCATTCATTTTTCAAACATCATTGATCATCAAGACTATGAAAGTGGCATAAAAACTCGTCCTGAAGCACATTAAATTACCCAACCAATTTGCTTCTATTTATTTCATTTTCTTTTACCTGACTTGGCTGTATACTCCACAGGGCCTCTTAAATAGTATATTAATTTATACAATTGCATGTGTAACCCTGCCTATTCCTTTATCACCTTTTTATTATTCAAGTTTATTTATAATTCTAAAACCTGGGAAGAGATTGAATCACTCCAACAGTCTAGCTTCACATACAAGCATATGTGTACAGTCTCCTGGGAATCTTGTAAAAATGAACATTCTATTTATTCAGTAGACTGGGATACACAGGGGAGCTTTTAAGGTAAAAAAAATTTGTATAATACCAGGATCACGAATAAATGTTTTTGTGCACAGTATTATGTCAAAAGCCTCAAAGCTGTGTACCATAGAAGTCAAATGTAAGGTATGCAATTTTCTTAAATGACCCAGTATCACCAAACTTCCCAGAATAAAAATACAACTTAAGTGACAAATGAACCTTATTTTACTAAAAATTTATGGCATAACTACACTAGAGAAATTTGGGAAATAGTGTTGGACTACTAACTAAAACTAAAAATGTAGGGCTGTGCAGAAACTGTATTCTAGTTAGTAAACTGGCTTAGGAATGTATGACTAAAAATTCTGAAAATGTATTTTGTGCACAAGTACATGAAAGATGATGACAGAAGTCAGCTTTCTCACTGCTGGAAGTGAAAATTGTAATAAAAAAATTAGGATGACTCTAGTTAAGGACTGAATTGGAGACATCAATATGAATTCATATTTACCTAAATATGTCATTAGATAGGCACAACTAGAGATGAGACAGTCACAGCTCTGTGTGTGTGTGTGTGTGTGTGTGTGTGTGTGTGTGTAAAAGAATTACATGTCTGCTTTGTCTGCTAATGATCAAAAAGCTGTGAATCAGCAACAGATATAACTGAGCCCAAATCTTTCTATGTAATACCATTTTCTCCAACAAAAGACACAAGGACTTTCAAATAACTGGCTAATTCCAGGGCAAAAGAATAGGAGCACATAAAAGAGACACCAAAACTAATGTAAAAGGGCATTCCCAATGAACATGGCAGAAAATGATGAGGCAAACAAAGCATTACTGGACTGTAACTTAAGTAGAAACAACATATACATAATCCATGCTCACACAGACAAATGAGTGGAGAGGCAAGAAATGACTTCTTCAGGGAAGTCTAGAGATTCCAGCAGTAGATAAAATTCACACCCCAGATCTTCCAAAGACTTGCTGCCTAATACAACACAGAATTTAAAGAGAAATTTTACAATGAAAAAACCTGACAAATAACTACCAAGGCCAAGTAATGAAGGTCTTCATCAGCAAGATCAGGTGAATATTATGCAACCCAAATATGGTTGAGATCCTCATCTCTACATAAAAACAAGCCTCATTTAGTTTAAAGAAAAAAAGAAAAGAAAAGAAAACTGGAAGACACTGCATAGGATACCTGGCTGGTACTTCTCAGGACAATTAAAGAACATATGGAAGAAAGATTCAGAAACTCCCAGACCAAAGAACACCAAGAAGATTTAACAAATTAGGCTATCATGGTATCACGGACTTTAAGAACAGAAAGACAAGAACAACATTAGTAAGGCTTGTTCAAAGTCTGGAATTTGACCATTAAAAAAAATAGGTGCCTAATAAATCTGGCTTCCCTTCTGAGAGCAGGGAATCAAACCCCCGCTTACATCACAGTAACTTGTGAGGATAAATGTTGACAAATCAGTGTGCACCAGGACAGGTGCTGGCTCAGTCAGTGAAAGCACAGTAACCACTGGTTGGCTGCATTATTATTCTAACAAGAGAAATAAATACACCCAAACTCGCCCTGGTATGTGATGGTCCACAATTCGAATCTTGAAGGGTCCCCAGAAAACAAGAGGCATGTGTACTAACATCAGTAACAAGCAAATAAGGTGAGGTGCAGAATGATTAGAAAGATTTCAGGCCAACTGCTTTATATGTGCATGCATAAATATTTATCATCACTACAAATCACATCACAGTCTCACTAAATTGAAGATGTTGCCTTAGTAGGTGTGGCTGGGCCCCAAGATTCTACACTTCTAACACGCTCCCAGACGTGCTGGTCCTAGGATCACAAATGAGACACTAAACTTTGCTATTTCTGTGTTTTACATTTTTACCTTTTAAAAACAATTTTAAAAACATTTTTTAAAAAAATTACAGAAAGTGCTTTCACTTTAAAACACAAAACTATACCAGATATAACGTAGTAGGCATCGAGATCTCAATAAGCAATGATATAAAACAAGAGTTAAAGTGCTTACTTGTGCATGGCTGAGCTGGGTTCAATCCCTGGCACAGACATATGACCCCCAGCACTGCCAGAAATGATCCCTAAGAGCAAAGGAGTAAGTCCTAAGCACTGGTGGTGTGATTCAAACACCAAAACAACAACAAAAATTTTAAATGGATTTCAAAGTAACGTTTGCCCATATACCTATGTACATAAAAGTAATGTCTTCAGAAGTCCTGAGTTTCTTTTGTCCTTACCATAAAAAATTTACAATAATGTAGACTTGCCACAATCTTAAAATATGGTGAAAAATTTAATTTGGAAAGTTCTACCTGGAGAGTTCCAACTTAGAATGTATTGGGTTCTCAAATGAAAAAATGGCATTCTCTTTAGAGTTAATAAGCCACTCAGGGTATTTGGAGAGGAATGGGAAGGAAAAGATGAAGAGTGCATATACTGAATTGTGAAATAGGGATTAACAAAAAACAAAATGGAAGAGTCACACTTTCCTGTAATTAATGACATCACAGGAAATTTTAAGCCTATTTCTTTAACCCAATGTAATCAGGCTACTCTGGCTTTGTGACTTGATATTTCTCTTTCTTGAAATACTTCTCAGAAGAAACATTTAGATCTTAACAATAAACTAACCTTAAAAATTGAGAAAGGGGCGAAGAAAGCTATTAGCAGGCTTTGTGCATGCTTTGCATTCAAGAGTCCCAGGTTAGACCCCCACTCTGCCCTGCCCCCAATCAGCCAAGGTCTCCCAACCCCACAGAGAATGGCCTCCAGCATAGAGTACAAAGTAGTCCCAAGCACTGCAGGGTGGGTGTGGCCCCCCAAACACAGAAACAACACACAACAACAAAGCTTGAGCTGAGGGCCAGGGATAAGGCTCAGTGGCAGTGACTGCCTTGCAGGTGTAAAAACCTAGACTGATCCCCTGTACCATTAACAAAACAAAAAGTTAAATAAAGAAGTGGAGTGAGCAAGGAAGGTAAACCTCTTCAACAGAGGGTGCTAGGGGAAAACTACTTACATGCAAAAATAAATAAATAAATAAACCCAACTGGAACCCTATCTCAGAACAGACACAAAAGCAAAGCAAATTCAAAGTGGATTAAAGACTTGAAGACTTAGATCCCCGAATTTATAGTCTATCAGATACACTGAAGGAAAAAGGCAGAACTCTCAAGAAAGAACCTCGAGGGGTGCAGGCACAGAGGGGTGCCCACTGGCACAGGCAATAGAAGCAAACCAGACATTAAAATAAAAATTGCTTTGCAGGGCAAAAAGGATGGGCTAAAACAGCACCCTACCCAGTGGGAGAAAATCTTGCACACCATATATGTCAGATAAGGGCTAACATCCAAAATATATATAAAGCACACATAAAGCTCAACAACAGCAATAGAAACACAAAACCCCACAAAAAAAAATGAGGAGATAACACTTTTCCCAAGAATTTAAACACACACACCATCAAAAAATGAGAGGAGATAAAGGCACTTCCCTGAAAAGGGCTTACAGAAGGAAAATAAACACACTAAAAAGTGTTCAGTGTTGGGGATGGAGCAATAAAAGTGGGTAGGGCCTCTGCTTTGCATGCGGCTGATCTGGGTTTGATCCCGGCATCCCATACTGTCCCCAGCATCCCATGTGGTCCCCTGAGCATGCCAGGAGTAACCCCAGAGCATTGCCAGGTGTGACCAAAAGCAAACAAACAAAAATGTTCAGTGTCACTTATGATCAGGGAAATGCTAAAACAATAATGAGATGTCAGGAAAAGTATATCAACAAGACTGGAAACAGCCAGTGTTGACAAGAATGTGGTAGAAAAGGACATTCAAGAATGTTCTGATTCAGCCTCTACGAAACACCGTACTAAGACTTCTCTAAAAATATTAATAGATGGGTCAAAAAGATAATGCAGAGACAAGACACTTACCTTGCACACATTATTCACCCCTGTCAACCCCTGCACCTGACATGATTCCCAGACCCCCCCGTAGCCCCACTCCCACCCCTGGCATGAGAGGAAGAAGCCCTGGAAGGAATAATCCTAGCACAGAACTAGGAGAAAGCCCTAAACACAGAGCTTAGGAGTAGGCATAAGCCCTGAGCCCTCTGCCAGGGGGGACCAAAGAACGCTCCACCCCCCAAAATTAAAACTAGATCTTCCCTATAACCCTACAATCCCCCTTCCAGTCATCAAACCCAGAAAACAAAACAACTCAAAAAGATGTCTGCACACCTATGATCATTGCATCACTAAGTACACTAAGTACCCAGGCTATGGAAACAGCCCAGATGTTCAAAGACAGGTAACAAGGTAAAGAACTGTAGAATATAGATACAATGGAATACTATACAGCTCTAAGGAAGGACGAGCTCTCTCAGTTACAAGCAGCACACATAAGTGAAGTCACAGCAGAGGACAAATACCCAAATGAACTCAGTCATCTGTAATAGACATAAAACAAGAGATATGCTGGCATCTAATGAGAGCAAACACTGGGCCTTAGATTGAAAAATGGGAATTAGCAAAGCAGGGGGTTGGGCATTTTTGTGGTGGCGAAGGTGCAGGAACTTTGCTTCTGAAAATCATGAGATAATATTACTGCAACCATGCTACCCACACTACCGACAGCCAGGTTTGACTCCAGTCACCTTACAAGCCCCCTGAACCCAGCCCAGAGTGATGGATCCTTCAGTAGAGTCAGGACTAAGGCCTGAGCACAGCCGGGTGTGGCCCAGGCTGGAGCACACGCCGTGAATGCAAGAGGGGCCAGGTTCAAAGCCAGTTCGCAAATGCTCCCTAAGCACTGCTACAAGTAGACCCTGTCTTATTTCCCAACCCCACACCCCAGCAACAAGCCAGGAACAGCTCCTGAGAGTTACAAATAAAAACGACACAATGTTCACACAAAAATGGTGTCAATAACAGGACACTAAAAGAAAAGTGTGGCCTGGGTTCAACTCCCTGAATGGCATTCCTGACAGTTACGATACGGGAGAGCAGTGTTCCGGGTTGCTGATGCTCAAAGAGGTGTTAGATCCTCGGGTGGGAAACGGTGGCAAGTGAGAGAGTCCAGTAGGTAAGACACTTGCCTTGCACAGCATACAAGTCAACCAGAGCCCAGCCCTTAAGAGAAAGCCATAATCACCCTAAACCTATTTAAAAACAAACAACAATGCTGAAAAAAAAACACTGACTTTAGACTACAGATCTCAAAGTCTTTAAAGTTTCTCATTTCTTTTCTTTTTTTTTTTTTTTTGCTTTTTGGGTCACACCTGGCGATGCACAGGGGTTACTCCTGGCTCTGCACTCAGGAATTACCCCTGGTGGTGCTCAGGGGACTATATGGGATGCTGGGAATCGAACCCGGGTCGGCCGCGTGCAAGACAAACGCCTACCCGCTGTGCTATCACTCCAGCCCCAAAGTTTCTCATTTCTTAAACAGACTTTAAATTAGTATATTTCCATTGATTACTCACTCACAATGCTTACCCCACTGCCTTCACAAAAACACCTTTGAGATCCAAAGACTTAAGACAGAAAACCAACTAATGTTCTACATGCCAATTAAACACACACACACAGACACACACACATACACAATGTATATACACACACGTACATACATACACACAAACACATATGTATGCATCGTGGGGCATCCCCAGAGGTGCTCAGAGGGCCCAGAAACAGTCTCCGCTATCCTGGGCTAAATGGCCCAGCAGTTCAATATAATGTTTAGGATGCAAGGAGGGCCTGAAAGCATGAAACTGCTGGGGTCCTGGCAGCTGGGAGACCCCGCAGAGCCACCTTGGACTGTGTCAGGGCCTGCAGAGCTGTACCAGCAGTGTACGGTATAAAGGGAGACCTGGTGTGTGGTGCTGGGAATTAAACCAGGAGGAGCACATGCTGGGACCGCATACAGGAACCTCTGGATTCTTGGGCCTCTCGAAAGGCAAAGAAAAAAAATTTTAAGTGGGAAACAATTCTTTCAAGTAAACAGAATGTGAATAAACATATGTATTTGAAACATGTTAATATACTGATGCAGTTATTAGTAAAAAAAGATTTAATAAAATAACAGATTTCTAAAAATCACAAAGTTCGATTGCTAGTTCAACATTAATTCTAATAATTAAGTCCATTAAAGAACATGACTAGCAACTGCCTTACCTATGCTATGAAAAATTTCCCAAAGGCTAAAGGTATGTAATGGACTAGAGCTCATGCTTTACAAATTCAGGAGGCCCAGGTTTGATCCCCAAAATCACATGATCCCCAGCTCCTGACCACAGGGATCAGCATCTGAACACAGTTAGATATCCAACTTTCCCCATCCCCAAACTAAGAAGGGGGACTGGGAAGAATGTGACTTAAATACAGTATATGAATATTGCCTACATGGGATCAGAGAAATTCTTCTTATTAAGCAAATATCCAAGAATTGGCCAGTTGGTTTTATTGATTTCTGGCCATTATTCACAAACCATTGCTACAAAAAATGGGACTAGATTGATATACACCAAGTAGGGTGCTTGCTTTATATGTAGCTAACCTGGGTTCAATCCCCAGCACCCCATGAGGTCCCCTGAGCCCCACCAGGAGTGATATATGAGCACAGCACCAGCAGTAAGCCCTGAGCACTGCTCCATATGGCCCCCAAAACGAAATAAATTCTGAAGAATCTGGGCCTAGCGAGAGTTCAGCAGATAAGATGCTTGCCTTGCTCAGGGCCAACCTGGGTTCAATTCCCAGCACCCCATACGGCCCTGGAGAACATTGTCAGGAATGACCTCTCAGTGTAGAGACAGGAATAAACTATAAGCACAGACAGGTGTGGCCCAGAAACAACAAAAATCTATCCAAGATTGAAAAACTTGGTTACAAATATCACGATAAATCGAAACAGCTGGGAATTGATACTTTAAAACCTTCCAATAGAAACTTTCTAAAGCTTAACTTCTGTTATATACCCAACTTTCTACCAAGATGAAACTGTTATACAGGTGTATCCTAACCCACATTATCTTAGTAATTAAGTTTCACACTGTTAGTTGGTTACTGGACTGCATCTTTTCTTGTGTATTCCTATTTTTAATAAATGTAAAGAAAAGCAAGTGACTATAAAATGCCTTCCATGTGAAAAGAATTTCTTAAAAATAAGCATTTTTGGTAGAAATCATACAACCATAAATGTTGTATTCCTGCTTCACTTTATAAACTTCCAAAAAGAACTAAAAAAAAACTGAAACAAAAATACAAATCTTCAACTTAAAAATACAAAATTACAATTAAGGATTCTAGCCAATGAAAACAATTTATAAAGCAGTTTAATATTTTTAAGTATCTTCACATTCATATATTGTTTCATGCCAAAAAAAATCTTCTATCTATATTTTACCTTCTCATTCTGTTAACAGCTTTATTTACTAACCAGTATTTTTCCAGAAACCATCCTAAAATCCTTTCCTTTTCTTGTCCTTTCTATTTCTACATTATTATAATGCACGCTTTAGCTACCTAGTATCCTACATTACAACATTACATCAGTTCCAAAACTAATCATGATCATCGACTATTGAGTGCTACTGTATCAGAAATTCTAAGCCCCTTACATGGAAGATCTTATTCAATTCTCAACTTTAAATACATAACACTATGATCTACATTTTTTAAGTACAAAAACTAAACTCTCAGAGGTTGATAATTTGTAAGAAGCAGATTTGAGTAAGAAGCAGACTTGAATAAGAAACTGGGAATTCTAACTCTGACCCATATTCTTTAACTGTCTACACCTAAGTGGATAAAACTAAGTATGTTTTTTAACATGCGTGACCTTGAAATTCAACAGATTAGACTTCCTTCGGAGTCCTTATATTTTGAACTCATAATGCAAGGGCTCCAGAATTTAAATAGCCTTTGTAGGAGTGACAGTACAGTACTTGCCTCACTCAAGGCAACCCAGGTTGGAGCCTGGCAGCCTTAGAGGTCCCTAACCTTGCCAAGCGTGAGTACTGAGTGCTGAGTGCTGTCGGGAACAAGCCCTGAGAGCCCCAGGTGTGGCCCAAAAACAAACAAACAACAAATAAATAGCCGTCTATTTGAGAAGTTTTCTTACACATCAAAATGGCTAAAAACCAGATACTCCCATGAACTATTGCCTCCCTTGAGGTAAGAGCTCTACTCTCCTTCACACATTACTGAAACTCAAACTTAGAAAATAGCAGGGAAAGGAGGTAGGCAGCAATACTTCCATGTCCCCATCAACAATGTCCAAGGAAATTCTTGCAGTGACAGCAACGCTGGGTGCTGCCATTGGCACTATCCCTGCACTGTAGTTGAGCACCAGCCACATGTGACCACTGAATCCTTGATAAAGTGCATTCGAGCAACTACATTCTGATGTTTTCTAAGTAGCCACATGTGGCTGGTGCCATTACAATGAAGTCACAAAACAAAATAAAAATTTTACTGTCTTTATTTGGAAGTAGATTAACAGCCAGGCCAATTTAAGTATTTTAATTGCTCTGGCTTTTATTATTAACCGAAATATAAAGCACCAAACACTTCACTAAGCCAAAATTTCCTACATTTAAGTTCTTTATACATCCTAAAATAAAATAAACATTGATTAATAATAATAATAAAGGACCGTATATCGGACATCTTCGACTATCTGGCCAGATAAAAACAATCTAAATTTGAAAACTGCTACCTATAACGAAAATTAATTTAAGAAGGTCAAAGTTTCTTCACAAAATAGATAACAGAGTGCTTACCTTGATTCTCCACTACTGTTTCTAGCACTTTCTTCATCACTGTGTCCATTCATTGTAAATATCAAGAAGTTTTAATATAAAATATAAATCTTCCCAGTTTAAAAGATGAATATAAATACTGACTCCCCCTTGAATATCAAAAATTCAGATGAATTTTCTTCAATATTCAAAGACTTCCAGGGATTTTTATCCACCTAAAGAAAATATATTAAGAAAGTAAGGAAGTTTCCTACAGAGAGAAGACGGGTAAGGCCATTTTCTACATGGGACAAATCAGGGTAGGGTCGTCTTCTAGGGCAGCCAGGTTTAAGAGTGACAACTTTCTTTGAGGGGTGTAGCAAACCGTTGATCACTGTTAACTGCGTTCAAGTGTCTGGAGGGCTTGGAAACTTTCAGAAACTAGGTCGCGCGTAACTTTGTAGCGAGATGCGCACGCACTCGCAGACACTCTGTGATCAGACCGCGAAGCACTGCAACTGTAACACTCGCCGGCAACTGTAACACGCTGCGCCAGGACTTCCGAGTCTCTAAGGATGCTCGGACGCACAGAGAAGGAAAAGGGGCCACCCCGAACCCAACTTGGAGACTATGTGTGCTCAAAGGGGCAGTTGGGGGAGATGCTCGAGGCCACAGCACCGAGGGCCGAGGGCGTGCGGGGCACCTGCGATCCGCCCAGGCGAGTCCAGCTGAGCGCGCGCGCCCGCGGGCCGACCCGCGCCGAGACCGGCCTCCAGCATCGCCGCCGCGCCGGGGCTCCGCGCACACCCGGACCCATGCAGACACCGCGCACGCCGGGACCCCCGCAAGGGTCGGCGCCCCCCGGGCTCCCCACAAGAACAGGCTCAGGGTCCGGAACGGCCGGGCCGCCGCGCTCTCGCCTCCCGGGTTTCCGCCCGGGCCGGAGCGTCACCTCCGAGCCCGGCACGAATAAACAAAGGAGACGCCGGGCAGGGGAGGGAGAGGAAGAAGCGGGGGACGGAGACGTCAGATCCTTCCCCGGCCAGAAAGTCCCGAGCCTGCCGCCGAGGCGCCGCGCTCGCCCCTCGGGCGACCCCCCCGCCCCCCAGGATCTCCCCAGGCAGGGGGTGCAGGGGCCGGCCGCGCGGCGCCCCCGACAGAAGTAACTGTCCCGGCCAAAAGTGCCGCCACCGGGCGCCCCGCAATCAAGTGGGCTCGGGGCTCGGCCGCGCTGCCCCGCGTCCCTCCCCAAGTCCCCTCCCGCGCCCCTCCGGAAGGCCCTTCGCGAGGCCCGCGTGCCCCTCGGACGCGGGAACTGGCTCCCCCACCAGCCCCGCGCCCGCCGCGTCCAAGTTTCCGCCGCGGGCGCCGACGGAGGCGGGCACCGCGCCGCTCCGCCTCCCGCGGCCTCCGCCGGCCCGGCCCGCTTCCCGCCGCGAACTTCCCGGGCCGCCGCCCCGCGCCCCGGGTCGCCCCGGCCGCCGCCCCCGCCCCCCACGCTCCCCACGTGCCGCGGGCCCGGCCAGCCCCACGCCCCGAGGCCGGGGAGACGCGGGGGGCGCCGGCCAGCGCGGGCCCTCACGCCCCCTGCGCGCCGCCCCGGCCTGCGCCCTGAGCCCCGCGCCCCGCGTCCGCCCCGGGCCCGCCGCCGCCGCCCTCGCGCGGCCCCCGCCGCCCCCTTTCTCTCACCGGCGCGCTCGCAGGCAGCGGGGCCGCGGGCGGCCGGCGGGGGCCGCGGCCTGGCCCGCGCCCGGGGCCCCGCGGAATCGGCGCCGAGCGGTCCTGGCTGGGGCGGCGCGGCGGGCGCGGGGGTCCGGCAGGGCAGGCGCGGGAGCGGACGGAGCCCGCCCGGCAGCGACGCGCGACCCCGCGGAGCGGCCCCGACGATCAGTTCATTATTGAGGCGCCAACGGCGCGGGCAGAGTAACGAGCCGCCGCCGCGCGCGCCCCCGCCCCGCTGCCTACCGGCTCCCGGCAGCCGCCATGACGCCGAGCAGCGAGCGAGCGAGCGCGACCGTTTCCGCCGTCGCCGCCGCCGCCGCCGAGGTCGCAGTCGCCCCCGCCTCCCGCCGACGTCAGCAGCCCGGCGCGCTCCCCGGGCCGCCGCGCGCGCGAGGTTGAGGGGCGGGCGGCGGGCGGGCGCGCGCACGCCGAGGCCGCGGGGCGCGGCGGGCGCGCGCGCGGGGCGGGGCGAGCCGCGGGAGACGGCGGGGCGAGCGCGATTGGCGGCCTGGCGGGGCGGGGCGGGCCGCGGGGGCCGGCGGAGAAAGCGCGATTGGCGGCCTGGCGGGGCGGGGCGGGCCGCGGGGGCCGGCGGAGAAAGCGCGATTGGCGGCCTTGCGGGGCGGGGCGGGCCGCTGGGGGGCGCCGGGGCGAGCGCGATTGGCGGCCGGGCGGGGCGGGGCGCCGCGGCGCGCGCACGCGCCGGCGGGGACGCGCGCGCCAGCCGCGAAGGGACTGCCGGTTGCGGCCGCTGTCGCTCCAGCTCGGGGAGGGATTCGGGTTCGGGGGAGTGGGAGCCGTCCGCTCGCCCCGTGCGGGTGTGGACGTTCCTGCCGCTCCGGACGAGGCGCGAAGACGTCGCAGAGGAGAGACGGGACGGAGCCGCAGCGGCGCGCGGGGGCTGCAGGCCGGGACGCCCGCGCGGTGGGCTGTGCGGAGGCTCTGCGAGCCCGGCCCGCCGCGTCACACCGGGCCTCTTGGGGACGGACTGCTGGGCCACCGCGGGGACCTCCCGCCACTCCCGACGCTGTGGGCGACCTGCGGCTGCGGCTCCCGGAGCCCGGGCGGGGCCGCTGTGTTCGCTCCCGGCTGCACGGGCCCCTCCTGCAGGGCGGCCCTGAGGACTATGTCAACGACAATGCGTCATTCCGGATCCCGGAGGGATGACAGGGGGCGCGTACTGCTTCTCTCTGCACCCCCCCTTTCCCCGCCCACCCAACCCCTGTCCTGGGATCGGATGCAAAGGCCCGGCGTGTGGCGCGTTAGCCTGCGCGGTCCACTGTGAGCCTGGCGGCGCCCCTGCTCGCTCACCCCGACCGGAGCACGTGAGGGAAACGCGATTGTGACTCTGTCCCGGCCTGGGGCTCGGCTCCCTCCCGAGGTGCCCTGCAGCGGCCCTCGCGGGCCGGTGCTTGGCGGGACTGGTTACTCGGGGTCGTTGTGTCGGGCTCTGCATTGCCGGATCATCTCTGCGCGACTTCTTTCCTCCCCCTTGCTCCCTGCTCAGTCGTCATAAAGCTGGGGTGTGAGGTCTAACATTGAGCATAAAAATTTCTGATTATCGTATTCCAACAGGTAGGAGATACAAGCAGATTTTTAATATTGGGCTTTTTAAAGAAGTATAAGGGGGAAGTGGGGCGGCGGGGGGAGACAGACAGTACAGCGGATAAGGTGGCCTTGCACACAGCCCACCCAGGCTCAACCCCCAGCACTGCATAGGGTACCTTGAGCTCAGCCAGGAGTTAAGTGCTGAGCACACGGGGGATGGCCCAACCCCTACCCCCGCCGGAAAAAAGTATGATGGGAATGTGCCTTCATGATTTGAACCTCTGTCCCTGCTACAACTTTCTCTTGGGTAAGTGAAGAACAGAAAGAGCCCCCCAGAGCTTTGGCAACGTCATGAGCGCTGTGATCATTTAATAAAGGCTTCAGCTATAACTCAGTACATTTTGTCATTGTCCTATAGAGATTTGCTTTATGACCTTAATTCTCAAAGTATCTCACCTTTTTATGACAGCTTTGCACTTCGATGGAATGGGCTACATAGATATTCTGGACACTTTTTGCAGGACAAAAAAATCTTGCTTTTTTTTTTAAATTGAGGGGCCTAGATGATGTGTATATCTGATAAGAATTATACTTTATATAAGAAATCGTACTTTGGTCCCACAGAATTTAAGAATGACTTGAGAACTTGGAGAAATGTAGAGGTGGAAAATTGAAGCAATCTTCAGTACAGCTTTTTAAAAGTCTGTTAATAAGTAAAGCAAAAAGGTTAAGCATTTGTTGTCTGACTAGTTCTGTTTCACTTTGTGTGCATGGGGCTTTTCTATGAGTAATAAAAGCAATGAGTTTACTGGTGACTGTAATGTTGATAAATTCACCCCACCACCATCAGTATCCTCGAAAACTGACATCAACCAAAGGACTTTTATTCTAGCTATTACTAGTTGGGAGATTTCATGTTTGGAAAGACTATTGCTTTTATGAAGTCTTGAACAGTACTATGTGGGTTGTGAATTCTGGTAGATGCTACTAGAACTGGCGAGTTTCAGATAAATTGAGTTAAGAGATGTGTAGAGAAGTCATTTGCTTTTCAGTTACTATTTTCAGTATGGAGATAGGATGCTAGTCTATAGTTAATGCTCGTATTGCAGAGTATTTGTTTGTGCCTAAAACAATTGAGACAGGATTAAATACTCTGAAATCTCAGTCTGACATCATCCTCCAGATCATATAAACAGACCTCTCCAAATACAATACTTGCATTATAAAGTTCTCTGTAAGTAGGACTCGTGCGCTCCGAAGTCACCTTACAGTGAACACTTGTACCTTTTCTATTAATCATGAAAAGTTGAGGTGCTGTGGTTGCAGTACATCCCAGCCAGAGCCAGTCACCTAAATTCAAGGGTCTAGACCCTTCGTGCCTCTTGCTCTGCAGGATTTCTAGGCTTTTCAGCCTACATTGTTTTGAGATCAATCACTGTGGTTTTTCTTTGTTTGTTTTGGCTTGGGCAGGCAGGGGGAGGGCTGTTCCCTTCTCATCACTTTGGGGATTTTCTGAAACCCAGCTGCCCTGCTCGCAGATCCCAAGCTGGAACCTGCAGAGCCTAGCAGCCCCAACATTCTGAGATCTTAGTCACTTTGTATATGATTCCAGGGGCTTGGGATTTTTTACTAATAAATTCTTGAAACAAAGTTAAATTTCAAAGAGTTCTTGGGGATGTCACTAAGAAACAACCCTGCAAAATCTAATGAGCTCTGAAGTGGATACAAAGACTCTGCTTCTACTACCAGTGCAGTGTGCACACGGAGTAAGAAAAAAAGCAAACTAGTTTTAGTGTATCTACTAGGTTCAATATAGCGAAAAAGGTAACTGATGCTGTATCCCTTCATCCTCCCCCAAATCCTTTACTGTTTATTTTACTTAATATAGCTTATCTTCAGCTCTCTTAATTCCCACTACATTTTGTTTTGGGGGCCACACCCAGCTGTGGCAACCTAGCGTTCCTGCTTGCAAAGCCCAGCCAGTTCCCCAGCTCCTAATACTTCCTAATTCTGTTTTCTCTACATCTGTCTCCAACAACTGAACTAAAGCCTCCTTCTGTCTTAAAACAGTTAAATCACTCCTCTGCTTTCAGTGCACATAAATATACAAGACATATTTGTCTTTTCACTGTCCCCAGCATCACTTCCCATTCTTCATATTTGACACAAGTCACCTTCTCATAAGGTGTTTAGAAAGGCGTGTCTCATGGTAAAGGAGATCCTCTATCAACTTTTCTCAGGCAGGGGCGAGATTTTCAAGGTGGGGCATAGGTGAGAATCATAAATGGGGAGGGGTAGCACCAGAAGGAAATGGGATGGGGGTGAGAAACACTCTTCTGTCTTATGAATCAGACTCTGGGAAGTTATTTTAAGTCTCCAAGAAATGACACTGGTGGGTGAGGCTCTTGCCTACCCTTTGGCAGCCAATTGTGTGTTCTGAAAGTGTATCGTGTCATTCTATAATAAAGCACTTGTTTCTATGCTCTTTGAACTGTGTTCCGAATGCCTGTTACTGATGTTCAGTGAATGGGGTGCCAGACATTCTGCTGGTATGGAGAAGAGGGGATTATAATAGCACAAACAAAATCACTTTCAGGAGCTGAGGTCCAAGGCAGAAAATGATCATGCTACAAAATAACAAAACTGTAAAGCATACATTGTGGTGAGAATTCATAATGAAGACAACTGGGAGAGTTTTCCCTAAGGAAATGGTATGATCTGAGAACTGAAGAACCAGTATGATAGGCCAAAGAGAAGTAAAGAGTTTCTATATCAAACATGGCAGAGAGATGTCAATTTACCAATTTTTCAAGGATAGACCTTTTAAACTTGCAGGAGTGTCTGTGTTTGGGTGGTCAGTTACATTATCATCCTTTCTGTAAGAGACTATAGAAACACAGGACTATAGAAATAAAGGAAAATGAGGCTATACTAATCAGTCCATTTAGAGCCCCAAAATTCTTTTCTTGGAACAATGGAAAGTCTCTGAAGGACTTTAGCTTGTATGGATGGGATCTGCAAATTGAAAGTGTAGCTGAAAATTAAAAAAAAAAAAAAGGATAATGGGCAGGTCAATGGAGACACAATATTCTTAAATAAGTTATGTGGGTATGACAGATGACAGATTAGAAATCACTGATAGACCAGAGTAGGGTAATGGAAGTGGAGAAAATTAGATTTGCCTGGAAGTCTCAGATTTATTGACGCTCTTGGATTCAGAATTAAGAGGAGGGAAGCTATATATTTACTACTGGGTGGTGATGATTCCTACTTAATGTTTGGAGATTATAAGCTTAGTTTAGGAATCTCTGATTATATATATTATGTAATACATATATAGTATTACATAATATATATCAGGAGCATTTGGATAGAAGTCTGGAACTGAGAAGGCATATCTAGACTGCAAATAAAAGCTATCCCAGGGGCTGGAGCGATAGCACAGCGGATAGGGCGTTTGCCTTGCATGCGGCCGACCCGGGTTCGATTCCCAGCATCCCATATGGTCCCCTAGGCACCGCCAGGAGTAATTCCTGAGTGCAGAGCCAGGAATAACCCCTGAGCATCGCCAGGTGTGACCCAAAAAGCAAAAAAAAAAAAAAAAAGCTATCCCATATGTTTGGAGAATATACAACTTAGTATACAGGAGATAGGCTTGGGAGGCATCCTAGGGGGCTGCAAAGTTTTTGCCACGGCAGGAGAAGATGAGCTGTCTAAAGAGTCACAGATGTCGGAGGCTGTCAGGCATGAGAAGTACTTCACAACAAAGGGTGACTAGTGCCCAGCCACACAAAGTGGACTTGAATAACACACATTGGTCATAGTAAGTTGATGGCCACTGGTTATGTTTTTGTTGGAATAATAGACCAGAAGCCAGTTGGCATATGTATATTATGATAAATAAAGAAATAGAACCATGGATATTAAATTTATTTAACCAAGGTTTGACTTGTATTATAAGGTAATAGTATCTTGAAAAGTTACAGGTTTTTGCTTATTTATTTTTTATTTGTCTTTTGGGATTCAAACCAAGCACTGTGCATGAACTCGTCCCAGTTCTCTGCTCCAAGATCACTCCTGGGTGATGCATGGGACCATGGGATGCCAGAAATCAAACCTGGACCTCCTGTGCACAAAGCATAAGCTTGCACTCAGCCCATCACTCTCTTTCTCACCTGACATTTAATGAATTTTTATTTTAGAGAGGTTAGATATACAGAGAAGAGTTCTAAGAATTTGTATGAGAAAATACATAAATATAACCATCTGGTTTGGGAAGAATTTGTTTTTTAAGCAGCAAAAGAATAGCATAATTCTGCTGTGCTGTTTGTTTGGAGATACCAGTGGTCACTTAATTGGTATGATTTGAGAATTTCTGTGCACTGCCTATTCTCCAAGTACATGCCTCATGCTCTACTGTTTGAAATGTCATTAACTTAAGAGTTTAAACAATACGTTCCTGGAATGGTGATATATTGAAATGAAGGCAATTCAAAATTGACCGAAATTAGGGATTACCTGAGGAGATTTATAATACCAACAGAACTAGAAGTGTGATTAACACAATAGACTGAGCATGTTATTTTTCCTTGTTTTAAAGAAATCATACCACAGAGGAAAGTTATTAGTGTATTGCCACTTTGGGAAATTGGTAGGTGATGTCCATTTTAGGTGAATGTGTATTTTCTCTGTAATTAAATTCTGAGTATGTACTAAAAAGATATGAATTCTGGTATCTGTTAGAAGTATTATATGAGTCCATGGTACCAGTTTCTACATCTCTCTCCAAAAACTGACCTAAAGCCTCCCTTCTATCTTAAAATAGTTAAATTGATTCAATGTGTTCTTTATAACCTCTAATTTGAAGCTTTTCCCCTCTAACGGAGCAGTACCCAGTATTAAAAAATAATAAAATGCTGGATACAATAACATGGATTAGCTTCATGGGCCTTGCATTGAGTGAAATAAATGCAAAGGGACTAATACATTATGAAATATATTTCATAACTCCATTTCTATGAAATTCAAGAACACACAGAACTGATGCCAGGTACTGGAAGTAAGAATGTTAGTTACCACCTTGAATTGGCTATTGGCTTGGAAATGGATGCGTGAGAGCCTTATGAGACTATGGAAGTATGCTCTATCACTGTAGGTGATGGTTATATGACTACACATTCAGCTGGACACTTAAATTTTGCAACTTATTTGGTAATCTTGATTCAAAATTGATAATCTTAGATTGTCAATTTTTGAAAATTGAGTGGCAGTGTGAATCCAACTTTGAATGGCTTGAGGTCTTCTATCTCAAATGATAAAAGGCAGTTCAGCTACATAATCTGTTCTTGAAAAATAACTAATACTTTCAGTGAAATCATTTTGGTTTTGGAGGCATACACTTGGTTTTAGTTTGAGTCATAGCTACATCCACATAAGCACTATGACAGTGCAAATGGCACATCAGGAGTTATTGTCGGGAGGACAGAAGGTAAGTGAGTCAACTGAAGTATAAAAAGCCTTTTTAAAGTCTCAGGTTTGGTTTGTGACCACTGAGAAAGACCAAATATATGTTCAGGGCATGTCTCAACAGTCATGTATGTGTTAGGCAGCAACACCACTGTTTAGTCAGGACATACAGAGAACTCTCTCTTGACCAATCAACTTGTCCTAAGAATGTAAAACTGGGATTGAAAAAATGTATTAGATTGCTGACCTCTGAAATGCTCAGGTGAGGGAACATACAGAGAACCACAGTTTTGTTGCAGAACAAGAATATTATCAGATGACTTTCTAGGGTCACTTGGTATTCCAAGTATCTTGAGTGCAATATGTCTGCCCCTTATTTTTAGGTAGGGAAACTAAGAAGTTTGACTAAAGCAAATAAACACAATGGATGCTAAACTAGAACCCAAGAAGTTCTACTCCAGACTTGGCTCTCATGTAGGAAGGCTGACAGCCAGGCACATAATAAGTACCTTGGAATTGTGGTTGTCTCTTCTGCTTCCTGATTTTAGTCCCTTGAGCAGGCCACATCTGCTTCTTCCATTTATTTATCATAAACTATCGTTTGAACAAAACATCATGTCTTATAAACTGGCTTAAATAAATTCCAGCCAATTGAGACTAGAAGAGTCCTGTTCCAGTAAATGATGAATAGGGTTACAGCCATCGAAATCAAACTGAATCTAGGAGAGGAAGCTGACTAGGAGACTTCTACCCTGTGGTGGGAGTTTACAGTTTGTGTGACATGATAGTATTTTTCCCAGACTTTCTCCAGTAGTGTCAGGACTCAAAACTACATAGTCACTAAATAGGTGATTATAGCAGTTAATAGCCAAGTACAAATGTCAGGTGCATTAGTTCCTATAGATGGAGTTTTGAAAAGAGAATCAGAAATGAGAAATTCTAAACAGTTTCCAGATGAAAGTTAATTGAAGCTGGGAATGAAAATTTGTGAAGCCATCTTGGAAAAAAAATGTAACTTCCCTGAGAAGCTAAAAGTAGAGCTGTCATATAATCAAGCAACCACACTTATATGTCAAAGAGGATGACAATATTAAAAAGAAGTTATAGCCAATCTAATGTATATTGTGGCATTATTTGATTAAGAGGTAGAAACAAGTGCTTGTTAGATGATTGAATAAAGATGTGTATACATAATACAGTGTGGAACATTACATGGCTAATTAAAAAATAGGTAAGCTCTTGTTCATTGTATAAAAAAATACCTAATCATGCAATTTTCTCCTACACGTAGGATATGGAAAGATCATCCTGAGTGAAATCAGTCAAAAGGAGAGGGTTGGATACAGGATGATTTCACGTGTGGAATATAAAGAAACATAGTAGAGGCATAATGGCCAAGGGCAACAGAACCTAAGAATTGGTCTAGATAACTGAGTTTGGTATGGTTGGGGATTGGAAGGGATGATAGTGATGAGTGAGGGGCTTAGCATGAGAGAAAGGGTGTGTTGTTGGCATGTTGTTTGCACAAAACCCTATCATTAACAGTTGCAAATCATGCATAAAATTTTTAAAAATTAAATGATTTTGCAATTAGCAGTAAAATGGAAAAGACTTAGGGGTATTTTGCAAAGCATAATAAGGAGAAAGAAGACAAGTACTAGATGATTTCACTATGTGTGCAATAGAAGGATATAAAATTGATGAATGGATATAATGAAATAAAACTAGTGGACATTGACTACTGCCAGAATCCAAGGGACAGGCTACTTAATGAGAAGAGGGAGGGATAGGAAAACATATGGATTGTAAGAAAGGGTGGTGGACTTTATTTGATTTTTTGATACAGAAAAGTGGAAATTTAAGCAAATTCTTAAATGGTTGCAGACAAATTTGCCTTTGATGTGAATACATAACAAGATCAGTAAATTGAGGTTCAGTAAATTACATTACATCAGTAAATTACATTACTGAATTGCAGCTCATTTTTATACATCTTATTTCTAAAATTTTAGTAATACAAAATTTAGCAATATAAAAATTTAGTAATATAAATAAGGATTTCAAGAAAATGATACAACTGGAGAAAAGTTTAATCCCTCAATGCCTTCCAAAATATTTTTTACTGCCTGTGCATCCCTTTCCATTCCTCAGCAAAGCTGTGTGATCCTTCACCCTATCAGTTGCCCTGAGGATTGGAATGCATTCTGCCTGATAATATGACTAAAGGGAAACTGCAAGCTGCCATACCAGCTTTTTTCTCTTGTTTGCTTTGAGGCTAAAGGAGAGAACAATGAGGATGGGCATAGTCCCAACTGTTGCTAAGAGACTGAAGTCCAGAAGAATTGAGGACTTGAGGAGAAACCTGACCCACTCAGTTCTTCAGCATCATTGGAATACAAAAGGAATATTCCGAAAAGAAAATTGTCAGGCAGTTCCCCACAGTGAGCTGGTTGCATGCCATAAAATGGCAATGTCTACAAAAGGCTAAGACCTCCATCATTCCAGCCCCTCAAGCATCCTTTATAAATGAATCCACAGCAGCCTCCCCTGGGTCCCCAGGCCCCAGATGAAGAACCTTTGTGTTGCTTCCAAGTACTGACCCTGGAGAACTCAAGAAAATTCAAATTTGGTGCAGTCAAATACTAATAACTGACTAGGAAGTAAGTCTTATAAGACTTGACATCTTATAAATTATGCCTTGTCAGTTTTCAAGGACCTATTTCTATCCCACTCCTACTGGATCCAATATATGCTCGAATAGTCAAAGCAGTTAAATTTGCATCTAGTTCACAGATAACAGGATTAACCCAGCTTTATGTGTTCTTTATATTTCTATCTTTGGGATAGTTACTTGATAAATTGCTAAAATGAGTAGGTGTCTTTGTTTGGGTTGTTGTTTTCTTTGGGGGCAGCAGTTGGGCCACAACCAGCAGTGTTTGGGCTCTGCATGCAGAAATTTCTCCTGGTGGGACTTTGGTGACCATATGCAGTGCTGGGGATGGAACGCGAGTTGGTACACTTGCAAGGTAAGCACTCTACCTGCTGGACTATTGCTCCAGCCCTGAACAAGAGTTTGTCTTGCAAAGTTGACATTCTAATTTGGGGAAAGAGAAGACAGAGAAAAATGAATAAGGGAAGTAGGTTATGACATAGAATAAGCTGTAAAGGAAAGAGGCTAATGTCAGGGAACACAGACATAAATGGGAAGAACAGTAGTGCTAGAGAAGTCTTGCACCTGTAACTGAGAAGACAGAAGGAAGGCTGGCTGTAGGAAGAACCTATGGGGAAAGCAGGAATGAAAAAAAAGACCCTCAGTTGGGAAAATATTAAATAAGAAGCACTGAAGAAGACTAGTGAGTGACAAGTAGGAATTACGTTGAAGAGATAATTGAGAAACCTCCTTTGATATGTAGTCTTTTTTTTTCTTTTTGGGTCACACCCGGCATTGCACAGGGATTATTCCTGGCTCATGCCCTCAGGAGTTGCTCCTGGCGGTGCTTGGGGGACCATATGGGATGCTGGGAATCAAACCCAGGTTGGCCGCGTGCAAGGCAAATGCCCTACCTGCTGCACTATCACTCCAGCCCCGATATGTAGTGTTGTCGATATGTAGTGTTGTGGGATACGGAGTACCTTTGGAATTCTTATTCCAAACACAATAGGATGTCATAAAAAAATCTTACATAAAACAATAGCATAATATCTGCAGCTGGAGACAGAGTACAATGAGTATGGCACTTGTCTTGCACGCAAGCTCTGAGAACCTCTGAGTGTGCCACTCCTCCTCCCCCAGTAGCACAATATATTTACATTAGTCAAGATTTTTCTAGCTGGTTGCTACACTGGAAATGGTTAGTAGTAAAATGAATGGAAATGGCAGTTAACTCTCTTGCTCTCTACCGAGTCATTCTAAATCAGGGATAAGGAGAAGAGTGTTGGATGCATGGTCAAATGAAGGCCTCACAATCTCATCTGACCCTGGAGCACGTAAGGACTGACGTGCTTCTACCAGTCATCCATAGTCTGAGAAAGAGCTTGGGGAATAAAGAGCTGGAATCATTCTTTGGAAATATAAAAGGACCACCATTTGAACTGAGATCCTCCCTTACCCTACTTTAGTATATAAATAATTTTTAAGTGTCACTTGGAAGCATATAGTTTGAAACTATGGAGTAGATCTCAAAGAGCTAAACCACTAGGGCTGGAGTGATAGTAGAGTGAGTGGACAAGGTGCTTGCCTGCCAGGCAAGGTGGACTGCCAGGTCCACCAAAACCCGCTATGGCCCCTAGGGCACAGAGCCAGGAGGAAGCCCTGAGCGGTGCCAGGTGTGACATCCCACCACCAAAAAAAGCTAGAAATGCTACATTGCTTAAAGAGGGGTGACTTCTTTTTCCTTTTCTTGGGGGTTTGTTTTGTCTTGGGGGCCACATCTGGCAGTCCTGAGAGTTGCTCCTAGCTCTATGCTAAAAGGACACTGGGAGTGGTGACCCAGGTACCATGTAGTGCCAGGGACTGAGCCTATGCTTCCAGCATGGAAAGACTGTGCCCCACCTGAGCTACCAGTCCCTAACTTCTGCTTTTTTTAACAAACCTTATATATATACTTTTCCTATAAAACTTGTATGTTGTATGCTTATGGGTAAATGTATGTGCATTTTTAACTGAAAAAATGATTAGGATGTAATTATGATGGAAGAAGTAATAGAGGAATTTTCAAATTAGAAGCACTAGTGCATATTGGTGGACTGGCAGAATAGTAAGTTGAGAATCAAAAGCAGATATGGAGTAGACAAGTGTAATAATAATTAAAGAAGCAAAGCACTGAGGAAAAAATTATAGATGTCAAAAACTAGAAATGCCCAAAGAGAATTTTAAAAATACCCAATTTTAACAAAAGAAGGCTGTGAAAGTGCAACGTTTTCAGAGATTTTGATATTTGTTAGATGGAAATGAAGTCACTCCTCTGTAGTGAGTTCTGCATTTACAATGAATTGTGAGGTTGGAGTATTTGCTGAAATGGGTAGAGATAACAGACTTAGTTCAGGATATGAACTGGAAGTTAATATTAACAATTTGAGTAACAGAAAATAAAATTTTGCCATAGAAAACTTAAAGAGGACCCTAAGCTTCGGTTCCCAGCACCAAATGGTCACCAAACACTGGGCATGGTCAAGAACAAGCACCAGGCTGGAAGTAGGCCAGTGATGGGAGAGGCAGACAGTGAAGTTGGAGGCATCTGTAAAGCTAAGGATGAAAAAATAAAATAAAAAATAAGCTAAGGAGCCTGGAGCAATAGTACAGTGGGGAGGGCATTTTCCTTGCCTGTGGCCGACCTGGGTTCAATCACCAGCATTCCATATGGTCCCTTAAGCACATCCAGGAGTGATTCCTGAGTGCAGAGCCAGGACTAATCCCTGTGCATTGCCAGGTGTGACCTTAAAAAAAAGAGAATAATAAGCTAAAGACATTGCAAAACTAAAATGTAGGTGGTGGACTGAACAGGGTGTTCAGATGTTCAGAATCAGTACTTCAGAGGCCAGAGAGAAATATCTAAAAAAAAAAAAAAAAACAGTTAAAGCACTTGCCTTGCATCTAACCAACTCGGGTTCAAATCCCAAATTCCTGGCACCTCATTTGGCCCCCTGAGCACAGCCAGGGTTGATTCCTGAACACAGAACCAGACATAGTGCCTCACCACTGCTAGGTGTGGTCCAAATGTCCCCCATGCCCACCCCTTGCTCTATATATTTTACAAGTAGTTCAGTTATCTCTGCTGATAAGGCTGAGTTTGTTCTGGCTATGAACTGTGCATTAATAATATTCTTCCAAAAACATGAAAGAAAGTGACCAAGAACTCTTGTTCAGTCCATAAGAGAGGGAGAACACAGGACAAATCTCTTTGTCCAAGAAAGTTAGACCAGTTCAGGAATTAACCACTGAGTTGAAGAGAGGAGCAGAAACTAGTGGGTTAATTCATTGGTTGTATGAAAATTGGAGCTTATTTGAACAAAGTGCTATGCCCAACGAGTTAACCAGAACCAGTCCTGGAGAGCCTCTCATAACACTGCTATGACTTCCAGGAGTTAGACCAGAATCCCACAGGGAACTGTTGCATAACAATCCCTCTGCTTCATAGGGGCCCCAGGGAGACAATACAGCAGCTTCAGCACTTGCTTTGCATGTGGCTAACCCAGGATCCATACCCAAACCCCATCTGGTCCCCCAACCCTCTGAGTGTAGCACAGGAATAAACACTGAGCACTGTTCAATGTAGTCCCCAAACCAAAACAAACACACAAAACAGTCAGACAATCTTCCAACAGGTAGGAGGGAACAGAACCGTTTTGACTAATGTCAGAATATCCTTCCATGAAACAGGAATCTGCTTGAGGGAAACTAGCTGACCAGAGTCCATCTTGCTGGTGCAGAGATCCTGAGTGGCCAAGTGCCCCACTGCTTGGACTGTGGTTATAACATTTGAAGCCTTGCTTTGAAATAAATTTCTTTACCATTTATTATCACTAGATATTTCATTTGTAAATGTGTGTCTATATTTCCTACCTGATGTCATAAAAACTCAGGGGAGAGAGGGCCATGAATGGGAAATATGTCAGTAGCAGTGGAAGGGAAATGTCAAACTGTACCCTGCAGCCTTCTCACTCTACCAGAGCAAGCAGAAAATAAACTCAAAGACATTTGTGAGATCCACAGGCTGGAGAAACAGGCTCTCTAGGAGACTGAAACCTAATCATGATATAGAACCCTTTCCCTCAAACTTTTGAGCACATCATTAAAATCCTATTTGCCACTGTTCCTGTTATCCAGTTCATGTCTGCCTATCAAAAAATGATGGTCAGTGAGATCTCCAAGTCCATTCGAAATGGGACTGGGCGTCCTCCCCAGAGCTCTCCAGTTTTCCAATAGCTTGGCAGCCACAGCCATAAATTGCCCCCAGTGCCATATAATCCCATCAATGGCCAAGACCCAGAGACTATGAAATAAAGCTCCCAGAAGACAGCAACACAGGACGTCCTGGAGAGCATGGCTGCAAATACTCTTACACTCTAGCTCACTGATATACCAAAAGTAGCACACATTTGTTTGGTTTTAATACACATGCTTGTAATATCTTATATGAAGGCATAGATGGCTCAAGGGTGAAATAAACTTTCCTCTTGTGGTGGGAAGGTGCCTGGTGATGGAATTGGTGTTTGAACATTATTTGTAATAAACTATTATGAACGACTTTATAAAAATAAAAATTAAAGAAAGGATGTTCAGACCTATTAAAAGGCAAAGCACACAATTTAAAAAGACACAGTAGTTAACAGCAGAACCAGAAATGGCTGAGATGTTAGAATTGTCTGCTCAGTGATTTAAAACTACTGCTGTAACTGTGAAGGGCTGCAATGGATGAAGTAAGTGATATGTGAATAGATACGCAATGTCTATAGAAGGTGAAACTCCTTAGAGAGAACCAATGGGAGAGAGTGACAGAAGTAAAAGTCTATCAGATGACTCACCTATATCTTTTGGTTTGGGTTTGGGGGCCACACATGGCAATGTTCAGGAGCTACTCTGTGCTCCAGGGTCAATCCTGGCAGTGCTCAGGGGACCATGCAGTACTGGAATTCAAACACAGGCCTCCTGCATGCAAAGTACACACTACAGCCTGCCTGTTGAGCTATCTCTTAAGTTCTACATGTATTTTCAAAGTCATAGAGAATAGCTATCTGCAGTGTTGAAAGAGGAAAATATGATAGTGACCAAGAACTGAGTTTAGCAATAAGAGAGCTTGAAGTGGATGGCAGCAGAGGACTGACTTCATAGCATTAACTTCAAAGGCACCAGTATTCTTTGGCATGCATCCCAGATTCTGACCAATAATAAAAGAACAAAGAAAGTTTTCACTCAAAGGGGATAGTTGAGTGGATATGAATGTGTTATCAGTTATGCTGAGAATATGGGTCTTAATTTGACAAGGACACATTTTATCCAATGCTCATACATTGAATATAGAGGTATTTTATCCTTTTTCAGATTTTGAGATATAGCTATCAGCAGAGTCCTTTTTCAGGGAGAGGGAGACTTAGAGTTTTGAGAGGAGAGCCGGAAATAAACATTGTATTTGTTTATTTGCTATAATGAATGTATGTATACATATATGTACATATATAGGTAAATATGTATATATACATCTATAGAAAGAAATGGTAGTGGTGTTTTTTATTTTTATTCTTTATTGACCTCTTTATTTTTTTAAATTTTATTTTATTATTATTTTTTCTCACACAGCAGAGCCTGGCAAGCTACCCATGATGTATTTGATATGCCAAAAATAGTAACAACAATGTGCTTGCTCTTCATGTTCCTGGAGTGAGCAGAAGCCATTGGGCTACACTAGACAGGGACAAATGATGACGTTACTGGCGCCTGCTTGAGCAAATTGATGAACAACAGGATGACAGTGATACAGTGATACAGTGATTGAATCACCACGAGATAGAATATTACAAAATTTTTCATGATTGTGTTTCAGTCATATAATGTTCCAACACCCATCCCTCCACCAGTGTAATTTCCCAGCACTAGTGACCCCAGTTTCCCTCCTACCCCTTCAAGTCACCCACCCCCCAGCCTGCCCCTATGGCAGGCACCTCTTCTCTCTCTCTCTCTCTCTCTCTCTCTCTCTCTCTCTTTCTCCCTCTTTCTCTCATTTTAGGCATTATGCTTTATGTCACAGATGTTGAAAGGTTATCAAGTATATCTCTTTACCTGCTTTCAACACATAGTTCTTGTCCAGAGTGCTCATTTTCAATTAGTATTGTCATAATGGATCCTCCTCTATCTTAATTACCCTCTATCTCCCACACATTGAACAACCATTGACTAATCCTCCTAGCCCATTTTCCCTGGCATTGGATATTAGTGTCATACTATATATATATTTTAATATCTGACAAATGAATGCTGTCATTCTATATCTGTCCCTCTTCTTCTGACTCATTTCACTCAGCATGATACTTTCCACATCTATTCATTAATAGTCAAATTTTCATGACCTCATTTTTTCTAACAGCTATGTAGTATTCCATTATGTAGATGTACCATAGTTTCTTTATCCATACATCTGTTCTCGGGCACTCAGGTTATTTCCAGCCTCTGGCTATTTTGAATAACGCTTCAATAGACATAGATAGATACAAGGGCCAGGAGGATTGCCCCATAGCTGGAAACCTGCTTCATGAGCAGAGGGGAGAAAGCAGATGGAATAGAGAAAGGATCACTAAGAAAATGATGGCTGGAGGAATCAGTCAGTCAGGATGAGAGATGTGTGCTGAAAGTAGATAATGGACCAAACATGATGACCTCTCAGTGTCTGTGTTGCAAGCCATAAAGCCCAAAAGTAGAGAGAGAGTGTGGGGAATATTGTCTGCCCTGGAGGCAGGGGAGGGTGGGAAAGGGGGGTATACTGGGGATATTTGTGGTGGGGAATGTGCACTGGTGGAGGGATGGGTGTTTGATCATTGTGTGATTGTAACCCAAACATGAAAGCTTGTAACTATCTCACAGTGATTCAATAAAATTTAATTAATTAATTAATTTTAAAAAAGAATTGCAGATGGTGTTTCTGCTTTTTGTCTTTGGACCCCCAGGGTTTATTTCCAGAAGTGGTATTGGTGGATCAAGTGGAAACTCAATTTCTAGTTTTTGGGTTTTTTTTTTTTTTTTTTTTGCTTTTTGGGTCACACCTGGCGATGCACAGGGGTTACTCCTGGCTCTGCACTCAGGAATTACTCCTGGCAGTGCTCAGGGGACCATATGGGATGCTGGGAATCGAACCCGGGTCGGCCACGTGCAAGGCAAACGCCCTACCCGCTGTGCTATTGCTCCAGCCCCTCAATTTCTAGTTTTTTGAGGAATGTCCATATAGTTTTCTGAAAAGGTTGGACTAGTCAGCATTCCCACCAGCAATGAATGAGGATCACTTTTTCCATACGAATGTTTGAAACAGAAAGCCTCCTTGATGGTAGATGTGTGAGCCAAGTCCTGACTAAAATGGAGAGAGACTTGCAGGAGCTAACAGTGGTGTGACTGTCCAAGTAGAAAGAATAGTAGAGGCCAGTGCTGTTAAGGATAAAGCATGCTTACTAACGTTTGTGAAACAATAAGGAATCTCATATGCATTTAGTGAAACAAGCACTATTAACTTTGTTTTTGCAGGGGGAAGGGACACACCCAGCTATTCTCAGGGATTACTCCTGGCTCTGCATTCAGGTATTATTCCTGGCAGGCTCCGGGGAAGGGCCATATGTGGTGCCAGGATCAAACTCAGACCAGCCAGGTACAAGGCAAATGCCCTTCTCACTATCTCATTTCTCCAACCCCAGAAATAAGCACTTTTATACCTGTTTTTATACTAATATGAATTGGAAGAAGGAAGTGTGCTCATTTGATTAACAATCTAGCTCCTCATATTGTGTTTTCATAGGTCTTAATTTTAATGCTATCTGAAATGTGAAGTTGCTGAAGATTTCATATGTTATCACATACATAAACATTTACTAAAGGTATCCAGTGATTGAACCCATGATCCACACAAGCAAGGCAAGTGCTCTATTGCTGAGCAACCTCCCAGCTCATACAAATGCTACCTTGAAAATATATATAAAATATGTTGTAGGATTTAAAAAAAATATCTTCAAGAACAAAATCCCAGATCTGATTGGGTTAATCAGTTATTTCTACTAACACTTCAAAGACTAGTTGGCTATGTTTATCAAGCTCTTTGAAAATATTAAAGTAATGGGAACCCCTTCTAAGAGTTTATATGAAGTCAATTTTAGACTAATATCAAAAGCAGGTGTAGATATTGTTTAACATAAAATTTCAAGCCATTGCTGCTGATTAATATTATTGTTAATTGCAAAAAATACAAATACACGCACACGGAAAGGGGTCATGTGATGTGTGTGGTATGTTGTTCGAGGGCTTTCGGGGTGACTCTCTCTCTCTCTCTCTCTCTCTCTCTCTCTCTCTCTCTCTCTTTCGCCGCTTGCATTCGGTGCTCTCAAGTCACTGTGTATGGACCGGGTCGGGATGGCTCCTCCTTGTGCTCTGCTTCTGTGTGTGCTGCTGTGCTCTCTTCTGTCTGTCTCTCTAGCTCTGTCTCTTTCTCTGTAGTTCTCTCCTCTGGTCTCTTCCAACCTCTCTCTGTCTCTGCGTCTGTTAACCACCAAAATTTTAATTTTAATCCTTCATTGATTTTTTTTATAAAACAAAAGAAAAATAGACATTTCATCTTGATTAATAAAAACCCCTATATCATGTGACCTCTGAACACAGAACCAGGAGAAAGCACTGAGCACAGCCAAGGGTGTGTGTGTGTGTGTGTGTGTGTGTGTGTGTGTGTGTGTGTGTGTGTGTGTGTGATTTTTTACTGTTTATTACTCACTTTTTCTTTGACTAGTTATTCTAGTTAGAGAAATTTAAATTAGAGCAATATGCCTTGCCTCCTGAACCACCACCTCTTGGACCCAATATTTCCTTTGTTTGTGTGTTTGTTTTTGTCTTGGGCTTGTACTTGGCAGTGCTCAGGACTCCTGGCTCTGTGCTCAAGGATCACCTTTGCATGAAACTATTGATTTATAAATGTAACCCACAAAACGTTTAAGGCAGATCATAAGAAAGCCCATGTAATTTGTCTGAATGATTTTCCAAAGAAGAGAGAATGAGTATGTTGTGTCTACGTTTGACATTCTATAGTTCTTAAGAGTTAAATTTGCATCTAATTTTAATGACAGTACATTAATAAAAATAATTAGATGTTTTCAAAACTGGATGGACATCTGTGTAGGAGCATTGTCTGAGTAGAGCCAGCAGTGCGGGTAGGAGAACTCCTGTGAGGAAGGTTGGCGAAAGCATCCTGCTCATTTCCTCCCTTCCATTTTTGCTCTCTTCTCTTCCTACCCCTACCCCCTGCCCATAAAACCCAGTCCAGAAACCAAAAAGGGGTCTTCTGAAGCACAAAGCAAATCTTTTTATTTTATTTTTTTTATTGAATCACCATGAGATAGTTACAAGCTTTCATGTTTGGGTTACAATCACACAATGATCAAACACCCATCCCTCCACCAGTGCACATTCCCCACCACCGATATCCCTGGTATATCTCCCCTTTCCCACCCTCCCCCTGCCTTCATGGCAGACAACATTCCCCATACTCTCTCTATCTACTTTTGGGCATTATGGCTTGTAACGTGGACACTGAGAGATCATCATGTTTGATCCTTTATTCTACTTTTGACACACATCTCCCATCCCAACTGGTTCCTCCAGCCATCATTTTCTTAGTGACTCCCTTGTCTATTCCATCTGCCTATCCCCTTCGCTTGTGAAGCAGGCTTCCAGCTATGGGGCAATCCTCCTGGACCTTGTATCTACTGTCCTTGGGTGTCAGCCTCATGTGATGTTATTCTATACTCCACAAATGAGTGCAGTCCTTCTATGTCTGTCCCTCTCTTTCTGACTCATTTCACTTAGCATGATCCTCTCCATGTCTATCCATTTGTAAACAAATTTCCTGACTTCATCTCTCCTAACAGCTGCATAGTATTCCATTGTGTAGATGTACCAAAGTTTCTTTAACCAGTCATCTGTTTTAGGGCACTCGGGTTGTTTCCAGATACAATGCACCACCCTTCCCGAAAGCCCCAGCCTTCTTTCCAATGGCTTCCGAGAGGCCACGTGATCTCCCATCTAACTTTTAAAGTCACACCTTCAGGATAGCCCCCAGGACTCAGCAGGTTGCCTCTCTGCCTCCCTTCTGTCATCGAATCTGCCAGACCCTTTGCCATCTGCAAGCTTTTCCTCTGGTGGCTTCTGCACCTGGAATGCTTCTCTTGGCTCTTCTTCACCAGCAATGTGTCATCCCCCAGGTTTCAGGCCAGATGCCACTTCCTTCAGGGTGACATTCTCCACCGAAGTCTCTAGAGCGTCTTTTCCTCCCTTGCTGTCACTAGCCACCTTGCCTGTTTTCTTCAGACTGGCTGCGGTAGTTCACAGTGACCTCACCATGCTTGTTCCGATTTGCCTGCCACCTTCTCCCCTCTTAGAAAGTTCTGGAGTGTCTGCTGTGCCCCCACACTGGAAATGGGAAGGAGATGCTCAAAGAGAAGGTGGGAGATTTCTTTTTTTATTTTTATTTTTAAAAATTTTTTATTAGTGAATCACCATTAGGTACAGTTACAAACTGATGAACTTTCGGGTTTGCATTTCAGTCATACAGTGATCGTTTAAACCCATCCCTCCACCAGTGCATCCCTCCACCAGTGCCCAAACCCTCACCAAGCTCAAACGAAAGCCAAGACCATCACTCCTTCTGCCCCCTCCTGCCCTCTGGTTCCGGGCCATGCAGAGGGATCTCTGCTGCTAAAATGCCCCTGGGGCCGCAGTTTTCCGGAGAGACTAGGCAGGGCCGGGTGAGGGTGGGCAGTGCTGGTCCAGCCTCCCTAGGGAGTCCCAGAGCGGGACTTCAGGACTGCCGTGTGCATTCCGACCAGGACACCCCTGGGCACTTCATTAATGGGCACTTCATTAATGTGCAGGTGGGCAGGGCTCGGGCAATTACCTCCCGCGCTTGCCAGGTCCCGGGACTGGCCACAGCCCCGAGCTGAATGAGGAATTTCTCTGGGAGCCCAGAAAAAGAGATTCCATCTTCTCCTGGGAACGGTCAGAGAGGAACCTCTTCGTCCTTTGATACTGAGGTCTTCGGTGCAAAACCAGGAGCTGTGACGTTCATCTGCCTGGGGAGAAGACAGTCTTCACACAGAGCCTCCACACAGCAGCGCTGGACACCGGGAAGCTGATGGGGCACATCACAAATGCACAGTTGCTGTTGTCTTTGAAAAAAATAAGTAGACTAATTCTGCTTTATTTAAACACAATTATTGGCGCGGGCGCGCGCACACAAACACACACACACACACACACACACACACACACACACACACGGGGGTGGGGGAGGGGAACGCCAAGAGCACATGTCTCAGATCAGGCTGAGACACGTCCAACTCCAGACTGGAGAATGCACGCCCGCTCTCAGATTCCTAGGGGCAGAAATCAATGCTATGCTCTTATTTTCCACCCTGGAAAGAATAGGGATTTCTAAAAGTTGAGGCATTTTAAGTGACAAGATTCTCTCAATTCCAAATCCATATATTTTATATAAAGTAAGCAAACAAGAAATAGCTGTTATCTAGAAAAGGTGTGTTTCCTAGCAGAATCTCTGAACGTGAATTATCTGCAGAGTGTCCAATCTGGGGAACAATGAGGAGAGATGGAGAGAGCAGAATGAGGAAGGGGCTATTCTTTCTTTGAAATTGCTAGCCTTCCAGGAGTGGATTGATCTCCTAAGCACATGCTATAACTGTTCAGAATTAATTAATTTTTTTGATTGTTGGGTCACACCCGGCTATGCTCAAGGGTTTATTCCTTGCTCTGAGTTCAGGAATCACTCCTAGCAGAGATCAGGGGACCATAATGAGGTGTCAAGGATCAAACCCAGGTTGGCTCTGTGCAAGCACCCTCTCTGATGTACTATCACTCCTGCACCTAATTGTTTATATCCAAAGAAAACTAATAAAGTTTAGAATTTTAAATTCAGTCCATTTAAAACTGTTCTTCAGATAATGATTAGTTCAGGTAACTTAAAGATAAAATGCTAGTGTGCTCACCAGAGAGAACGAGACAGAGGAACGGATTATAAGAAGTACTAGGAAGTTGGGCGGGAGCACTAGAAAGCAGGTAGGGAGTTTGCCTTACATGCGGCTGGACCTGGGTTTGATCCCTGGCACCTCATAGGGTCTTATGAGCAGCACCAGAAGTAATTCCTGAGTGCAGAGCCAGGAATAACTCCTGAGCATTTCTAGGTGTGGCCCCAAACCCAGACCGAACAAACAAAAGTACTAGAAAGTAAAAACACGGGTCTGCTGGGAGATGTGCCTGGTATAGAGTCAGGCTTGAATGTGGGGGGCTGTGGGGGCCCTAATACTGTGTGATTCCCCGAAGACTTGAGGGCGTGACCACCAAAACCAGTCTTGCCCCCTGTAAAATGTGTGAAGTTTTTTTCAACCCTTCCTTTTTTTTTTTTTTTTCTTGTTGGGGGTTTGTTTGACCAAGGTTTTGTGTGCTTCCAGAGTATTACACATTTGGCTGTGGTGCTCACACATATGCCGGGGCTGCAGGGTGCATTTGTTTTATTTTTCATTTGAGGCACTGTGGCTGGCACCCTGTTCATGCATAGATATTCCAACCCCTCACCTTCCTCCAGAGTTTAATCCTCCACTATTGTCTCAGGGTCTATCCATCTTTGTCTTGGGTCCCACCTGCCACAAATCTATTTACCCAGGGAGATCCACCTTGAATCTGTCTTCCTGCCACCAGTTCTGGTCAGTCCCCCTTCACTCTCAAATATGTTCTACTTTGAGTAATAAGTTACGTAGTCACCCTAAAAAGAAGGAAAAACCCATTTTAGAGCTGAACAACAAGATTCATGGTAAATGAAAAGAGGCTCGATCTGCTTTGGCTTAGTGGGAGAGGAGGGTGGGTAGAAATAGGACTGAAGTGAGAGGACTGAGTGAAGCACCTTCTTCTCCACTTGGAAGTAGTTCTTATTTGTCTCAAAGGGAATAAGAGTTGATGGTGGTTTGCGAAAAAACATTATAAGGTCAGCTCTGGTTAGTGATAAAAAGAACAAAAGTGCATTTTCCGACCAATACCCTTTCCTATGCCCTCCCCCGACACATACAAAAAGAGAGAGAAAGCAGAGATTGTGTCCTTTCTGAGCATGAGCACACTCTTTTTAAATTTAAATATAATTTAATTTTGTTTTTAAATTTAATTTTGTAAAGCTGTTTACAATAATTTATTGCATTCATAATCACAATACCAACACTAAAGTCACAACATTCATATTCCAACACCAATCCCACCATCATTATACCTTCCTATCACCATTATTTCGAATTTTCCCAACCACCACCCACGCTTGCCCCAATAGCAGGCCATCACTGTCACTGTTACTGTCATCCGTTGCTCATTGATTTGCTCTAGTGGGCACCAGTAACATCTCCATTGTGAGATTTGTTGTTACTGTTTTTGGCATATTGAATATGTCACAGGTAGCTTGCCAGGCTCTGCTGTGCAGGCGAGACACTCTCGGTAGCTTGCTGGGATCTCCAAGAGGGGCAGAGGAATTGGACCCGGGTTGGCTGTGTGCAAGGCAAACACCCGATCCGCTGTGCTATTGCTTCAGCCCAGCAGGCCATAAATAATTTATTTTATATTGCTTGCTATAAATAACCTGCTAAAATGATCAAAAAAGTTACCTTAGAAGAAAGTGTGTGAAGATTGTTGTGTCTCATTTGGAGCCATTAATCCCCTGTAGAAAAGATTACTAACATGTTGTTACAGATTGAGCCTTGTGTGCTAATATATACACATTGAGATCAGTTGCTTCTACACCCCACCCAATGTGGTGTGCTACTCCTGGTATATCAGTGGTGTAGAGTATGAGATGTCACTCCAGGAATTTAAAAAATTTAAAAGGGTAATACAGCTTTATTTAAATTTTTTAACTGATTTGGGAGGCATCTCTGCAGCTTAATGAATCTCTTCTGAGATTCATTGTGTGAGTCTCTGGGTCATGGTGATTAATGAGCTTAGATGGTGCCAGAGGCAGTTTGTGGGCATGATTGCCAGGCTCCTGGGAGAACAGGGAGATGGGGGGAGGTTTCCCATCTCTGACTCTATGAGACCCTGGAGATTTTGGTCACAAAATCCACATACCTGAGTTTTTCAACAAATTCACTCATGGATGGGTCTCATCCTGAGCCTGTGGAGATCAGCTGTGAGCATGGCAGAGATGAGTGAACACTTTCATAACTGAGATGAACTCTATGTTAAATTCTCTGTAACTTGTTGGAATGAATAATTGAGCCTTTGCCGTCCATCTGCAGCCATAGATAGTATGTAAATGAATCACTGCAGTTCTGTTCCCAAAACACCCAGTTTTCAGTTGATTATTATTTTGTGAGAAGGTCCTGGGGGAGAGGGGGAAGGGCATTTAATGTTTCCATTGCTTTTTCGACAGCTTTCAACAAGTCCTTTACATTTTAGCTTCCTTGTCCCCCCATTAATTTGCCCTGCTACTCACTTTTCATACCCCTTGAGGTCTACATTGCACTGATGGAGCTTTTGTCAGATATGTATCAGAGACTGAGGTTTCTCCTACCGGTTCTTTTCTATCACCCTTTATCTCTATTCCAATAGACTGCTTGTGCTCCTAGCTTCTTCTTATCTTCCTTTTTTTTTTTGAATATCCAAGTGACACAGCCAGTATAAGGAGTATTCAGAGAGCAGACAGTAAAGTGGAGTTTAAGTTCCTAGATCAGAGCTGCCCTCATCACTGAACTCCATCACATACAGTGTTTGAAGTTCACATAATTCCTGGAAGAATGTGACCCTGTCACTAAAACTTTCACTAGTTGTGAATTGGGAGAGTATTCTGTGCAGAAGAATGCCCTGGCTCAGGCAAATCCAGGGAGTCCAGAAGAGTTTACATGTGTCTGAAAATGGCTCCAAACAATTGTTGGCCAGCAAAGATTACCCTCAGACCTACAGAAAGCTTCAGAAAACAAAACCTGAGAACTTACTAAACAAGTGACTGTTCCATGTGTAAGCCAGTAGGCTTGTTTTGGACTTTCAAATAAGTCTTTAATTCCTGGCCAGGGGTAACAAAAGACCTGAGATCTCACTCAGAACTTAATAGTACAGAAGATTAAAAAATAATTGAAGCGAACTTGTTCAAAGACATAGGTACCTAAGATACAGGATCATAACACATAGACAGCCCCAGAGATTTCTAATAAAGACTCAAACACAGTCTGAAGAGGTTACGTGCCTTTGTTCTTGAAAACTAGCTCTCATTCCCAGCAGAAAGATACTGCAGTGAGTGCTTCTGAGTAAGGCAACAGTGGGTCTTCTTCCAAGCTTACCAAACTTTTCTTCTTATGACTGCAACACCAGTAATATGTGCCAAGTTACTGCATTATCCAAATGATATTGTGCCAAGATGACTCTACTTCCTCAATAAAGCAATAAGAATTAGGATAAACTATAGGTAATCGGGGAGTATTTGGGACTGGATTTTGAAGTTGCTTGATCAAGAGTGCAGAACACTAATCTGGATAAAGGAGAGCTTACTGGCTTGGAGACATTCCTAGAATGTGGGACTTAGCTTCCTGGCAGGATTTCAGAGCTTGGGATAACCTCTTAAGGATGACTTCTAGAAGCCTGGAGAAAGCAATGGTCTGCGATGAGAGATACTTAAATGTTTGACTTGAACTGGCAGACTGTGGATGATTGTCTCGGGCAAGTTCAAGTGGATACAGAAAAGATCCAGAAGCTTCCAGAGAGAGTCTCCATATCCACTGGCGTCCATTTCCTGTAACTCCAGGCCAGAGTTTACAGTCCTGCGCAAGGCCCTGTGAGCTGCTTTAGAGAGACCAGCATCACTAAGAAGTCCAGGACAGTTCCGCTCAGAGGGCGAGACCCACAGTGAGAGAGGCTGCCATGGAGTGATGGGACAGTGATGCCTGCAGCACACTAGCTCTGGGCAGCAATGGCAGATCTTGATGCCCAAATGAGGGAGCGTCATAGTGCCCATGCTGCAATGATTGAGAGGTTTCAACCTGAAAGGAGGTGGAGGTGTTACAACTTGCTGTCCCCAAGGGAAAAATTGAAAGGGCATCAATAAAGGCCAATTATGGGGAATCAAAGCAAGTAAATGTGGATGCCAACAGTAGGCCCCACATCTGAGTCTGTTTTCAGACCCAGAACTATTTACTGTAGAACTGTAAGAACCTACAGGTTATTTAATAATACCACAACATGAGTATTTATGAGAATGGTTCTTTTAGTCCTCCCCACAAGACTTGGGATACTGGTGGCCACACCACCAGAAAAAGGAAATATCCAGGCATTCCTAGGACTGCTAGACACAGAGTCTAGGTTGACATTAGTACTTGGAGTCTCAAGAGTGTCATAGTGACCCGTTAAGAGTTTGGATATGTAGATACAAGGCACAAAACATCATCTTGCAAAATATCATACTTCTACATGGGTCAGCTGAAAGATGTGCTCATGACAATTGCATTTGGCATTTTTTTTGCAGGTTAATCCCTACAATGGTATTCAGCTCTTGAAGTTAGGGCTGTTATAGGAAACCAAGATCCAGCCCATTTTAGAATAATAAACCAGAGGTCAAGGGGATGCCTCAAAGAATCAGAGCACATGTTTTGCATGATGAAGCCCTAGGATCTTCTATCTCTGGCATTTCATGACTCCCTGAACTGCACTGTGAATGAATGACCCTTGACTCCTGAGCTGAGAATAGTCCCCAAACACCACCAGGCATAGCCCACAAACAAACAGATTAAACCAAGAGCACCACAGTGTTATAGCAACTCTCATTGAAATTTTTGCAATCCCCAAACATCTCACTTATGCTTACCTCAAAAAGAAGAAGCTGCAAAAACTCAGACACTAAGAAGGTGAGATCTTTGGTAGAGGAGGAGAAATAGCTTGCAGAGCAGTGGCCCTTCAGACTTGGACTGAACACCAGCAGCAGTCTTGATCCCTGCACCTTCAGATCGGGGTGAGAATTTTACCACTGAATCCTCTTGGCTCGGTATATCTTGATCCAAATATCTTTCCAACCATATGTCTTGGCTTCCATAATTGTGTGGGCCAACCCCTTGTAATCACCCTTTGTTATGTCCCTTACAGCTTCTTCAGCTATGGAGAATACTAACAGATACATTGAACTTATCTGTCAGAGCCCTGCAAAAACTGGATGAACGTTAATGAACTGCTGCAGGCCCAGAAAAGAACAGTCTGATGACAGAGGCCAGACTGCACCAAATCTTTCCTCTAGGCTGTTTGTGTGGCTATAGGTATACAGTATGTGGCACAAAGAGTCAGCCCAGGACCTTCTGGAGTTTATGATTCTCTTGTTTTTTAAATTTGGGGGCTCCTGGAGGCCCACCCATCTGTGTTCAAAGATTATTCCTAGCTCTGTGTTCAGGGACCCTCAAATTATACATTAAATAAAGGGTAAAGATTTTAAAAACCTGAGTATGAATTATATTGTTTAAAAGAGTGAATTTTATGGTACATAAATTATATCTCAGTTTTTGAAAGTTGTTGAATGGATGAATAAAACAATTTTATTTTTGGATGTAGAAAAAGGGAAATTTTTGAATGTTTATTTCTGATGCTCATAATAAAGCAATTAAGAAATAAAAACTAAGAAAAACCCCAGATAGTTAGCAACATTATTAATCAAGAGAAAACGTAAAAGACATGTATGGGACACATCCTTGGACGCTGAGATTTCTGTAAGCATGCACATAGCACAAATTTCCTTTCTGGTTTTTGAGGAGGAAAAATAATAAATGTCTAAAGCTGCTTTCATCTAGCATCTAGATTTTCTTAGAAGCATTATAAAGGGCTGGAGATATTGTATAGTTGATTGGGTGCTTATCACGCAAGCAGCCAGCCTGGACTCCATGTCCAGCATCACAGATGGTCCTTGAGCCTGCCAGGAGTGATCTTTGAGCACTTCTGGGTGTGGCCCCCAAACAAAAAAAAAAGCATTATACTTACATTTAATGCTATGAATTTATCATGTCTAATATTTCACTGGCCTGATAATCTCCTCATCGGCCACTGTCCAGAACTCATGGCTGCTTCTCCTGAAAGGGAGCATAAAATGAGGCCCCCATAACCATCCACTGGACTCTGCACCAGGCTGTTTTCACTTGGAGCGCCCCAGAGGGGGCTAGGTGAGAGCCCTTCCTGCCCCAAGGGACCGAGCCCCAGGAGCCAACCTTCACAACTTATCTGCCACCACACTCCAGGCTGTTTTCCACATGCTTGGGCCAAGCCTCACATATGAGTGAACATATTTCTGGACCACACAGTTGCAAGACACATAATAAAACACTCTATACTCATTTTCCATAATTACCACACCATATTTGATGGGGTTCAGACAGTAGGCAACAAATCATAGAGGGAAATGTGTGTGTGTGTATGTGTGTGTGTGTGTGTGTGTGTGTGTTTGACTGGGAAAGAGTTCAAGATGCCGTTCTGTCTAACGTTCATTGATTTAAAGAAGGCCTTTGATTCTGTTGAGACTGAAGTGGTCATCGAAGCCTTAGCTAAACAGGGCGTTCAAACTCAGTACATCAGGATCCTCTGTGAGCTGTATTACGGATTCACCACCAGGATCTCACCATTTTACAAGGAAGAGATCATTGACGTAAACAGAGGGGTTCGGCAGGGCGATACCATTTCACTGAAACTCTTCAGTGCCAACCACAAGAACATCATGTGACGACTGGAATGGGAAGGAATGGGAGTGAAGATAGATGGCTGGCAACTACACTGCCTGCACTTCACTGATGACATCATTCTATAATACCAAATATCAGCTAAGTGGCATGAATGCTGGCCGACTTCAACTGTGAGTGTGGAAAGGTCAGACTGCAGCTGAATCTCACCAAGATAATGTTCATGAGAAACGAACTAGTTCCTGATGTTCCATTTGCCCTCAATGGAACAAAGATCTCTGAATGCAGCAGTTATGTGTACCTGGGTCGAGAACACAATATAACAAATGATCTGGCACCTGAACTGTGCAGGAGGAAGAGAGTGGCGTGGAACGCCTTCAAGAGCATCAAAGAAGTGGTTAAGAGGATGAAAAACCTCTGGCTCCAGGCACATTTTTTCGAATCCACTGTTCTTCCTGCACTAACATACTCCTCAGAGACTTGGGCCCTATGAAAACAGGATGAGAACACTATTTGGGTATCCAAAAGAGGAATTGAAAGAGTTATGCTTGGAATATCACGTTTCACTCAAGTGAGAGAAAGAACCCGGAGTTCCTACCTCCATCCACGGTCAAGAATCAGGGATGCTGTCTCATTTGCCAAAGCATCAAAAATTAGATGGGCCAGACACATGATGCAATTTAGAGACGACCGCTGGACTAGAGCTGTTACCGACTGGATTTCACAGGATGTCAAACAACCATGTGGCTGCCCACCTGCGAGATGGTCAGACTTCTTCATCAAGACCCTAAATGAATGGTTTGAGGCTCTTTGTGTTCCTGGAGCGAGCATATACCATTGGGCTATACTAGCATGTGACAGGGACAAATGGAGATGTTACTGGTGCCCACTCGAGCAAATTGATGAACAATGGGATGACAAGTGAAACAAGTGATACAAGTGATGCCTGACTGGGAACACCTGTAAAGGTGATTAGAGGCCCCCCAAAAGCCTCCATCCCTCTCGAAGAGCATAGCAAGCTACCAAGAGTATCCCACCCACACAGCAGAGCCTGGCAAGCTACCTGTGTTGTACTTGATATGCCAAAAATAGTAACAGCGACAGTCCTCATTCCCCTGACCCTGAAAGAGCCCCCAATATGCTATCAGGCTACACTAGAATGCAAAAGGGACTAATGGAGACGTTACTGGTACCCGCTCGAGAAAATCGATGAACAACGGGATGACAGTGATACAGTGATACAGTGAATATTTCATTAGCTTAATTTCTTACTGCACTGATAGCTATTGATTTTCCCACTAACTTGAAAAATTGACCATGCTTGATCAAACTCACATATGTGCCACATTTTGATATATGTTCTCTTTTCTGAGTTAATGAATTTTGCTTGGAGGAATGGGAAGGAACTCTAATGAGTCTGAGATTTAAATATTTTGGTTTGGAGGTCACACTTGGCAATACTCAGGACTTGTTCCTGGCTCTGCACTCAGAGATCACTTCGGACAGGGCTAAGTGAGAATTCACGTGGTGCCAGGGATCACACCTGCATTGACTGTGTGCTGGCAAGTGACCTGCCACTGCTGTAGCATCACTTCAACCCCTGAATCCGGGATTTAAAAAAACCCATATGTTTATTTTATTTCTTTTTCATTTTTTTTGTAATGTAGGAGTACTGATATTTATTCAGCCATTAATTAAGCTGATTGAATTTGGCATGAACTCCATATTACTTTTTTTATTCTATTCTGAATGTTAATTTTATTTTATTATTTTATTATTATTTTACCCTCTCTTTTTTATTCACTATGAGATACAGTTACAAAGCTTTCATGTTTGAGCTTCGGTCATACAATTATCAAACACCCATTCCTTCACCAGTGCACATTTTCCACCACCAAAATCCCCAGTATTCCCTGGCCCCACCCCCGTTCCAACCCTTCCCCTGCCTTGGTGGCAGACAATTTCCCCCATATTCTCTCTCTACTTTGGTTACACTAGATATTTCACATCAGTCTCACCACCACTCAAACCCACCGAAAAGCAATGCTAGATGATTTGTTTTGTATTGCTTGTTATGGATAGAATATAATGTCCAGGAAATTCTGTGTCATTCTCTTCCTGGAGCTTTAGTTCATAGTCTCTGGGCTTTGGCCATTTATGATATTACATGGTGCTGGGGGCGGTGTATGGGTGTGACTGCCAAGCTACTGGAAAACTGGGGACCTGGGGGGAAGAGGCCCAGTCCTGATTCAAGGGGGCCTGGAGATCCCAGTCACGAGTTTCTGCCTACCTCCGAGCCACCAGCCCTAACTGCGTCTTTTATCTCTTTCGAGATTTACGGGTCTCTGAAATAAGACCAATAAATGAGTTTATATAGCTGAGCCGGGGGTGGTTTGTGGGTGTGTCTCCCACATACATAACTTTGGCCATTTAATTTCTTGGTAAACTTGGACCCAAGTTGTTGGAGTCTGGACAAAGGCATAGCAGCAATTAGCGGGTGTCTGGAAGTCTGAAGGCACCATCAGGCTGCTGATGCACTCGCCCCACAGGTACAGGTTGACCTGCTGGCGGCACCATACCCCCTTTATTCTATTTCTTATCTTCACTATATAATTAGTAGGAGAGGGCAGTCAGAAACTACTTTCAAGAATTCTATAGTTCACATGTACTTCTGAGGCAAAATCCAATAATTTTGTTAGAAATATTTCCTCAGGGATGCGGTAAGCATGCAATTTAAACTTGCGTTGACAAATCATTCATATCTAGTATAAAGAGTCTCCTAGAGCCTATCTTCTTAAACTCTGGGCCTCAACCCCATGTGGGTTGATAATGGGGTGGAGGTGGGGGCCACAAAAAATATGAAAATTTTGGTTTAGGGTTCAGAGCAAAGGGGTTTACTCCTTGCCTTCCATATGGCCCCAGGTCCTTGTTGGACCCACAGCCCCACTTATCCCCAGCTGAGTAGCTCTGAGAGCCAGCATGATGGTCCAGGAGAATTATTGTGGAGAATTATTGGGGAGGTCTCAGGACTCCTAGCACTGCTTGAGAGATTCCCACCAGGTGTTTTTGTTGTTGTTGTTGTTCAAAAAAATTCTTTATGGACCAGGGAGACAATACAGTGGGTAGATCATTGCCTTACAAATAGCTGATGTAGGCTAATTCACCATCATCTCATATGGTCCCTTGAACACCATCAGGAGTAATTTCTGAGTGTAGAGCCAGGAATAACCCCTGAACACTATTGGATATGGCTCAACCCCCCCCCAATTTTTTTTCTTTATGAATTATTATTGGTAAGTATTTAAATTTGTCTATCTTATATGCCTGGGGTCATGTAAAAGTCTCTTGGGTAAGGAGGTCATATGGGTAAATAATTTTAAAAACCCTGGCTTATCAAGAAGTCAGTACATCAAGAAGACTCACACTCATAATCAAATATGCTTAATGGTGTTCTACCAAAATGTTAAAAATAACTGCTAATAGAACAAAGGAAGCCTGGCAGAAGTCAAGTGCCCAGGAATAAGCTTAACAAAAGAAGTGAAAGAATTATACACAAAATATTATAGATCACTACTCAATGAAATAAGAAATGGAAACATATCCCTGTTCACGAATTGGAAGGATTCACTATAGCACTGTTGTCCATTGTTCATCGATTTGCTCGAGTGGGCACCAGTAACGTCTCCATTGTGAGACTTGTTACTGTTTTTGGCATATCAAATATGCCACGGGCAGCTTGCCAGTTTCTGCCGTGCAGGCAGGATACTCTTGGTAGCTTGCTGGGCTCTCCAAGAGGGACGGAGGAATTGGACCCGGGTCAGTCACGTGCAAGGCAAATGCCCTACTAGCTGTGCTATCAGTCAGCACTCAATGAAATAAGAAAAGACATAATACATCCCTGTTCATGAATTGGAAGGATTAACATTGTCAAAATGACAATCTTGCCCAAAGCATTACTCAGTCAATATAGTTCCTATAAAAATACCTTTGACATTTTTAAAAGACACGGATCAAATGCTATTAAAATTTGTATGGAGCAATAAAACTCCCAGAAGAGCTAAAGCAATCTGAGGGAAAGAGAAGCTGGGATACTTCCCTTTCCCCAATTTAAAATTATACTATAAGGTTGTAATCCTCAAAATGCTGTGTAGTAGAGTAAGAACAGGGTCTTAGACCAATAAAATAAAATCAAGAGTCCAGAGACAGATTCCAGGTATATGGACAGTTATCCTTTGACAAAGGAGTGAAAAGTACACAGTGATGCAAGAAATTCCTCTTCAACAAATGGTGCTGGAAGCTGCTTAGTCACATGCCAAAAAATGAACTTAATCCCTACTCTAAAACTATGCACAAAAGTCAAATCAAAATGGGTTGAAGATCTCAATATCAGACCCAAATCCATAGATAATATTGAGGAAAATATAGCTAGAAGACTTCATAATATTCAATCTAGAGGCATCTTTAATGATTCAAAACCATTGGCCAAGCAAATAGTATCAAAGATACTTCAAATTAAGAAGCTTCTGCATGGCAAAAGAAACATTGACTATAGTAAAAATATAGCCCATAGAGTGAGATAAAATATTTTCCCACTACTCATCTGGCAAAGCATTAATATCCAAGATACATAAAGCAATGGTGTAACTTAATAAGAAAACAAAAACAAAAATAAAAACAAAAAAACAGAACCAACCACATTAAAAAATAGTGGGAAAAGATTAACAGAAATGTTCTCAAAGAAGACATACAGATGCCCCAAAAGTATGTGGAAAAATGCTCCCCATCACGTATCATCAGGGAAATGCAGATCAAAGCGATGAGATAAAATCTCACACCAGTGAGACTGGCACACATCAAGCAGAACAAAAGCAGCCACTGTTGGTGTGACTTGTGGGGTAGAGGGTCCACACTCATTTATTGCTATGGGATTGTTGACTGGTCCAAACCATTTTGGAAAAATACATGCATACTTCTAAAAAAACTACAAATTGAGGAGCCGGAGCTATAGCACAGCGGGTAGGGCATTTGCCTTGCATGCGGCCAACCCAGGTTCAATCCCCGGCATCCCATCTGGTCCCCTGAGCACTGCCAGGAGTAATTCCTGAGTGCAGAGCCAGGAGTAACCCCTGAGCATCGCTGGGTGTGATCCAAAAAGCAAAAAAACAAAAACAAAAACAAACAAAAAACTACAAATTGAGGATATGATCTAGCAATTTCATTTCTGGGCATCTACTTCAAAGGCCCAAAATCTATTAAGAAAAAACATTTTCACTCCCATTTTTATTGCCACACTATTAACTGTTGGATAACATTGGTTTGTCCTTACTCCTACAGAAGGGAGCTTACGTTTATTTAGTTACTCCCACAGCAGTGCTCCTAAGGCAAACCCAATTCCATTAGGCACTAATAATCCTATATTACTTTTCTCTTTCCTTTATGTCATTTGCATGGTTTACCAATGTCCTTTTTGTATAGACACAGGAAGACAGTTGATGCAATGCTTTTGTAACATAGGAGTTAATTGACTCCAAATAATATTTACTCCTGGGCATCCATCATATTTATCTGACTTAAGGCTCAGTTGCTCTTACTTACTAACATCCACAAGAGGAGAGTCCCAGAGAGGACAAGAATCGATCCAGAGCAAGCTGTAAGCTAAGTTGGCATCGAAAGGGGACAAGCTAAGCATCATAAGAAGTATAATTGATTAAGAGCACAGTCATGGAACAAACTCTGTCATGACCCAAAAGGAAGTAACTGAATAAGGACCCTGATGAGGTTAGGAAAGACTAACCTGGCCCGAAGACTGTAATCTGGAATATATTGTGAGATGTCCCCAGGAATAACCATCCTTTAAGCTTTATATAATATCTTACTGTGTTAGCACAAAATGACTAGAAATACTGGTATTCAATATGATTGTTTAAATGGGTTACTAGCTAAGGTACGGAGAAAACAATACACCTTTAGATGGAATTTTCGTCCTTGAGCGGATCTCCTCATAATCTAGAGTGCTGAACCCCCAGATGAGATTCTGTCCTTGAGTTAATCTCCTAGAATAACTTCTCCTGAAGGAGGGGTTTTACGTCTGTTTATTATTATGATACTATTCAGACCCACCTATGTGTAACTCCACCCTTCATGATTTCTATATAACTATGCTGTAAGAGAGAAGTGAAGGAAGCAAAGAAAAATAAATGGTGCCTGACTGCCAACCAGCCTGGGGTGCTGTTCCTCCATTCCCTGTCCCAGTCCCTTCATCAGTCTGCTGCTGTTGGAGGGTCTGGGGAGGCGCTTCGTGGCCACCAAATGCACGTATAGCATGTGCCCACACTTTTTGAACTCACATTAATGATAGTAAAAATCTGGAAACAACCCAAGTGGCCAAGAACAGATGACCGGATAAAAGAAACTATGTACAATGGAAAACAACTTGACTATAAGAAAAGATGAAGTCATGCAACTTGCTGCTATGAGGGCGGATCCAGAGAGAAGATGAGTTAATTTAGTCAGAGGAAGAGATACCAACACAGAATGATCTCTCTCATAGGTGGGATATAAAGAAACATAGTAAGCAAATAAATTCCCAAAAGCAAATTGAAACTGAGAACTGGTCTTCAACAGGAAGTTTACCACAGGAGTTGGGTGAGGGGAACACTGGGCCATTGGTGTAGGGCAGTGGACACTCTGGTACAGGGTGTGGTGCTAGCATGTGTTATGCATAAAACACTACCATTAACAGTTTTGTAAATGATGGTGGCAAAGGTAAAACAAAATTAAATTTTAAAAAAGTGAAGCTTTGCCTTTGATTATTCAATCATAAGTGGTTCTTAAAAATTGTCACTCTCATTTTATAGTAAGAAAGTCAAAGTGTAACAAAAGTATATAATATATGTAATATTAGACATTTGATGACTATTTGTTTAACTTTGTCCTTTTTTCTTTTTTTGTCTATGCCTTTATTTTTTTAATAATTTATTTATTTTAAATTAGTGAATCAATGTGAGGGTACAGTTACAGATTTATACATTTTTGTGCTCATGTTTCTTCCATACAAAGTTTGAGAACCCATCCTTTCACCAGTGCCCATTCCCTACCACCAGTAAACCCAGCATCTCTCCACCCTCCCCAGTCCCGTCTCCCCCCACCCCACATTGCCACTATGGCAGGGTATTCCCTTTTGATTTCTCTCTCTGATTAGGTGTTTTGATTTGCAATAAAGGTGTTGAATGGCCATTGTGTTCAGTCTCTAGTCTATATTCCTCACACATCACCCTTCCCCCGCATGACCTCCGACCACATTTTACTTGGTGTTCCCTTTTCTGAGTTGCCCAGAATGAAAGACCAGCCTCCAAGCCATGGAGACAACCTCCTTGTACTTATTTCGACTAATCTTGGGTGTTACTCTTATAGTCTATTATTCTATATTCCACAGATGAGTGCAATCTTTCTATGTCTGTATCTCTCTTTCTGACTCATTTCACTTAGCATGATACTTTCCATGCTGATCCACTTATATGCAAACGTCATGACCTCATTTTTTTCTAACAGCTGCATAGTATTCCATTGTATAGATGTACCAGAGTTTCTTCAACCAGTCATCTGTTCTAGGGTACTCGGTTTTTTTCCAGATTCTGGCTATTGTAAACAGTGCTGCGATGAACATATAAGTGCAGATGTCATTTCGAACTTTGTCCTTTTTTCTTGCACTCTCACCTCTAACCAGTTCCCCCTGGGTGAGGAGAAGACCATGTGGTATGAGGGATTGATATCCGTGTCTTCAGTGACCCCTAAACCTTGCAGCCATGTTCCTGGTCTACTGCCTAGTTCCTATTCATGATTTTTCTGTTAATATGTTAGTTTTTATATACATATAAAGTTTTTACTAAGGTGACTGGAAACCTTAGTAATAAATAAATAGTGATTTATTTATTTATTTATGACAATGCCAGGGATTTTAACACAGGGTGTCACACATGCAAGGAAAATTTTCTACTAACAAGCTATATCCTTGGCCCTCCCAGAAATGCTTCTTAAAAATATAAAACCTTTGTTAGCTTTGTACCACAGTATTATGTAAACAAAATTATTACTTACAGAGTGTGTTACAATCACAACCATGAGGCTATTTAAATTATTCTCAGTAAGAATTTTGATAGGTTTTGAAAAATTGTGTCAAAAATGTTATTTGTGGGGCTGGAGAGATAGTACAGCATGGGTAGGATGCTTGCCTTCATGTGGCTGACCTGGGTTCCATCCCTGGTTTCCCATAGGGTCTCCTGAGCCCTCCAGAAGTGATTCCTGAGAGCAGAGCCTGGAGAAATCCCTGAATGTTGGAGGCTGTGATCCATCCCCCGCCCCACGCCCACCAAATAAAACTAACTAAAATGTTATTTGTTATTTATGAGTCTAGGGCGATAGCTCAGAGGGTGAATGGGCATGCTTTGCATGTGGAAGGCCAGGTTCAATTCCCCCTCATCCAATCTATCTCTAACCTTTGGCTATGAACTGGAGAATTGCCTCTATCAGAAACTTCAGCAGAACCACAGATGCAGTCTGCTTGCTAAATCGTTTTTATCATCAGAATACTTTTGGAGTTGGTATTAAGTTTTTAAAAATAATACACTTATTGGCAAGTTGTAAGATTACCACACACACACACACACGAACAATTATAATGGATGCTGTGTTTTGGCATCCAGGCTCAAGCTAGCAGGCACCCTTCTCTTTCAACTCTGTACCTTAATCAATCTAACTAACCAGGTAACATGCAGCTACAGGGCAGTCTGAGAAAGAAACTGCACCTTACAATGCTGGCACGCTTGCATTAGACTGTTCCGGGTCTCCCTTCTTCCCTGTTCCTTGTCTGTTTCTTATGCAAAGCCTGGGCCCTTGTTCCATGTCTTCTCCTTCCTGAACTTGTCATTCATATCCAAGTTTTGTGTCTTCTATCTTCTGTGTGGCTTTCCCTGGCCAGTGAGTCTGCAGATAGTATAGTTACTTTGGATGTTCTGATGCCCTGTCTTCTGCAGCTTGGCTGTCTAATGGCCAATCCCTAGGATTATTCTACCCCAGTGGCATCTAGAAACACACTTTTCAGTTTCAAGGGACCAGAGAGAAAGTACAGGGATAAGGCATTTACTTTGCACACAGCTGACTTGGGTTTGATGATGGGCACAACAGAAAGTCCCCCTCCCAACCCCCAGTCCTGAGTCCCATCAGGACCCATCCTAAATGCAGAGTCAGGAGTAAGCCCTGAACACTGGGTTTGGCACCCGAAACAAACAAATGAAAAAGAATGTATTTCAAAATAGCAAGTTCCCCCACCCCCAACTCCCATGGATAAGATTTGAGCACACCCTCTCCTGGCTCCTAATTGACACGGGACAGTGGAAGACCTTACATTCTCCCGGAAGGAGATGAGAGATGAGAGAGGACAGTGTTGCTAACTGTTATTTAGACAAATCAACCAAACTGAACTTGCCTGCTAAAGAAACGGCCTCTCCTGCGTGTATGCAACAGCACAGCTGCCCGAAGAAGCTGTGAGCCATCTCTGCTTCATCTCTCGAATGTGCTTGTGACGCAGGAGGAGAAACCCGCCCTGTCTTGTTTAAGCAAAGGCAAATCCATGTGTCAGCCCAAGACCTCATAACTGACACATTTAACAGGGAGATATTTTATGCTATTGAACAAGGCAACCTACTGCTTCTTTCTAGCTTCCTCCCCGAGGTCGCAGCTTAATACACAAAAGAAGCTGGAGGCTATTCTACAAAGGAAGCTAAACCAGAGGGACATTGATGGGCTTTGGACTCCAAAACTGACTTTCTCGGCTTCTGCAGCAAGATAATTCTCTTGCAAACCTGGAGAGTGAAAGGGTTTCCAAGCTCCTTCTTCTTTTTTTAACTTGTATTTAACATATCAAAAGCAGAGCTAGAGCTTTCAAACTGTCACTAACCACAATAGGAAACATTCTTAGGACTCATGACCCACTTCACGTGTATGTGAATATTCAGTGTTTATATGTTACAGTGAAACAGAAGTTTCAGTGCCAAATGCATTTGAGATGCTCTACTTCAATTTCATTTGTTTTTTTAAAAATACCATTTAAAACACACTGTGGTTTGAATTAAAAAAACACACAACAACACTAGTTGAGGGTTTTTCCAAAAGAAGAATTCAATGGCGTGGAAAAAGGGAGAGATTAAGTGGTGTTTGTAGGGATGACTGGGGTCTGAAGAACCAGAGTCAAAATTCTTGGTATTGAGATACAGAGAAATCATATCTTATCTTGGAGAATAAAATTATATTCATGTCGATTACAAAAAAACAGAATATATGAAGTCATAGAATTCAGGGACAAGTTTAAGTTGCCTCATGCTGTGAAAACAGAGCATGGCTCATCGGTGCAGTCCAGGCATGGCATGTATGAGGCTTTGGATGTGATCTCTGACATCAAACACACACACATTACACACGTGTGCAAGCACACATAAACACAAACACCATACATGCATATGATATGTTTTAAAGACATTGTGGAAAGGAGATAAGTATAAGGCAACTGCAGAATGTTTATGTTCTGATGATGATAAGCATAAACCACAACTGGAGTTTGACCAACGTAGGAGGCTCATCACAGACATTATACCGCTCAGGCCACATGTTCTGGGTAGTAGAATCCCTCTTCCTCACAGTGATATTATAACAAGAAAAGGAAATGATTGTTAAATACTGGTGGTGGAGCAAAATGTTAGTGTCACTTGAGAGAAAATTGGGAGGTCATGGTGGGAAGCAATTGTAAGTGTTGAGAGGGAGGGGGGTTGGGCAAGAGAGAGAAGACCATAAAGATGATATACTTGATGGGTCTGAGTGAGAGCACAGCTGATAGGGCATTTGCCTGGCACGTGGCCACCCAAGGTTTGATCCTGGGCATCCCATATGGTTTCCTGAGCACTGTCAGGAGTGCTCCCTGAGCACAGAGTCAGAAATAAGCTCTAATTACTATTGGGTATGCCTGCCCTCCCCCTAAAAAGATAGACTTGGGGCTGGAGAGATAGTAAAAGGATAAGGTTCTGTGTGAGACAGACCCCACTCAATTTCTGGTACTACAAATTGTCCCCGAAACCCCACTCACTGGGAGTGACCCCTGAGTACAGACAGTTGTGCAGCCACCACCTTTCTGAAGACATGCTTGGGTGGGCAAGAAAAAAGTTACATTTACATTCTGAGACAATATTTGGGTGCTTCAGTCCTGTTGCAGTAGCTGATAATATTCTCTTGAGGGATAATATTTGATGACTCTGCATCACCTCCCACTCCTTGTCTCTGAGAAAACCAATACATTGGAGTAAGGTCTTTTCCTGTGTTGGACCAAAGGTAAATTGCTTTCTTTCTTGCTTACTCAAGTATGGGAAGGTGGGATGAGAGGGGCTCAGAAGGCCAGTGTGTGATCTTGTTCCTGAGATCTTTGCTCAAATAGTACCTCTCATGGGACAGTAGGGATAGGGCAGTGGATAAGGCTCTCCCCTTGTACGCAGCCGATCAGGTTTCGATCCCCAGCATCCCATAGGGGCTTCTGAGCACTGCCAGGTGTGATTCCTGAGTCAAAGTCAGAAGTAACTCCTGAGCATTGCTACGGGTGGTCGAGAAACAAGAATCAAATATCCCCCTTCAGCACATCTCTGCAGGCCCCTCTGTTCTGAACTCCAACTGCTTCTCATCCTGTTATGCTTTACTTTTCTAGACAGTATTTACCACAAAAGAATGTGAGTGTCTACATGTATACAAAAATGATGTTATTATCTCCTAGATCTTCATTATCGAACTTCAAAAATAAACAATGTTATAAATCCTATATAATCTATATTTCCATTACTTTTTTTCCCTTGGTTTTTGAGCAACACTTAGCAGTGCTCAGAGCTTACTCCTGGCAGGGCTCAGAGGATCATATGGGGTATCAGGGATTGAACCCAGATCAGGTGTGTACAAGGCAAATAAATACCTTAAGTCTTGTACCTGCTCTCTGGCCCCTTTATGCTATTCTCAGCTATTATTTTCAGTATGTCAATGTGCTATTTCCTTCTATACTCATGGACTTTACTGCAGTGTAAGCCAGAGAAGAACAATGATGTCTGTCTGCTCTATTTGTACAAACATTCTTAGAACCTAAAATAAGATTACTCATATATAGTGAGAGTGCTCAGTAAATATTTTTTGGATGAATTAATGTGAAATTTTTAAAAAGATGATATTTTAAGTTTAAGTCTTTGCTAAATCACCATAGAGAAATGGGTAATTTTATTTATTTTTTATCTTTTTATCTATTATTTCTCTTTATTTTTTTTCAAGTATAAGTCTCAGTCATTTAATGATTGAAACCCCATCCCTTCATCTGTGCACATGTTCCACCACCAAGGACCCAAATGTACCCCCCTCCCACCTAGCCCCCACCTAAGTAGCTAATGATCTTCATTTTATTCTCTATACTTTAAATACATTCAATATTTCAGTAGAGAACTCCCAATTATTGTTTGGAATTTTCCCCCAACAATCAGTCCTGTTGAAAAGGCATCATTTAAGAATTTCTTTTCATTGCTGAGAATGAAGATTCTATGAGCTCTGATTCTGGATTTCTGATATTTTAGTTCAGTTCACAGTCTAGATGCATTGCTGTAAGAAGCTGCTCTGGGTTAGAAGACCTCTTGGATCATAGTCTTTTGGAGCAGGGGGGTCTGTTTTGCTAGCAGCATTTCCGGATCTTATCTGGGCCAAGGACATGCTGGTACCGCCCCCTTCCCATGATGGCCTATGAGCCACAACATTGCAAAGTTCCTACCTCTGGGTGGAAGTCTTAGGGGGCGGCTCTCACCACGTGAATGATGCCACCAGCACTATTTTCCAAGCAGAAAAACAGGGTGGAGAGGGAAAATCCCTCCACAGGCGGCACATAGTCGTAGTACAGCTCACAGTCTAGATGCATTGCTGTAAGAAGCCACTCTGGGTACCAAAATGGGTTAGAAGACCTCTTGGGTCATAGTCTTTTGGAGCAGAGGGTCTGAGAAATGGGTAATTTTATTGATGTAACTGGAGCATTAGCCCTGGGTTATTCAATGGTGTGAGTGTGAGTGTGTGTGTGTGTGTGTGTGTGTGTGTGTGTGAGAGAGAGAGAGAGAGAGAGAGAGAGAGAGAGAGAGAGAGAGAGAGAGAGAGAGAGAGAGAGATGGGGGGGGATTGTTTTTTCTAGACCATGTTTGAAGTGCCTAACTTTACTGAACACAGCAGAAATTCATCTGTTTTGGAGAGCAGGAATGCCGCCTCCCTGAAATGGATATATACTGAGGGTCTTGATCAGGACTCCAGGAAGCTGTTTGGGAAACTGTCCCTGGCTGTGAGCCCACTAATTGACTACGATTGGTGATAACTGAGATAATTAAGCAGGAACAGAACCCAATCAGTGCCTAATCTAGTTGGAAACACTTCGCCCCAGGATTCCTATGAGGAAATACAAAAATGGGTCTTAATTGTGCCTTTACATGCACGTTTCTCTTAGAGATTTTGTGTGTGCTGTCTCTCAACAAATATCCTACCTTTCCATAGCAGTCAATTACTTGGAGATCAGAAAATTCTGGAAGAACTGATTCATCCCAAGTCCCTAGGCTAGATCTTCTGAAAAATCTTCACCCTAGATTACATCTTTCCAAAGATTATACTGCATATTGGTAAGGTGGTCACTAAAATAGTAGACTTGATTCTTATTGAGATCCAGTGCCATTTTTCAATGTCGTGTGATTTATTGAAAACTAGCTGTTTTCTCTTCACCCTTCCTGCTCTTACTACAGAAAGTTTTTCTTCTCTGTATCCACTTGTCCACTACCCACCATCTCAGGCCAGTTATATACCAACTATGTGTTAGAACCTGCCTTCTCTGGGCCAGAGTGATAATATAGTGGTATGGCATTTGCCTTGCATGTAGCAGACACAGGTTTGATTCCTGGCACTTACAGGAATGTCCCCTGAAGTCAAAAGTAAGCCCTGAGCCCAAACCCAAAATTAATCTATCTTCTTAACTCTGAGTTATTTCTTTTTGGGGGATCACTAAACTAAATGTGGGAATGGTCACAATTAAAAAAATAAATATATTATTTATTATCAGTAAATGTTTGATTTATGCATCTATCTTGTATAATCAGACCACATCAGAATTTCCCTGTGATGAACAGGAGGCCATGAGTGCAAAATTTTAAGAAACCCTGTTCTAGGAGATCTTTTCCACTGTAGCACACCATACAGAACCATAGCGTGTCTGCCACTGGGGAATTATTAGCACACATCACTCCACCCAGTCAGTCCTGCCCCTCTAAGAATAAGTTTCTAATATCTGAAGCAACTGCTCAAGAAAATCTATGGGTTTCCTCCCTGCTCCTCAAGATTTTGTGCTTTCACTTAGCCAGCACATTTTTGGAAGGAGAAGGCGTGTGTGTGTGTGTGTGTGTGTGTGTGTGTGTGTGTGTGTGTGTGTGTGTGTGTGTGGTGGAGGTGGTGGAATGACATACCCGGTGGTGCTCAGGGGACTCTGTGGTGCTAGGGTTGAACCAGGGCTGTGACTGCTGCAACCACACACCAGGCAAGTGCCTTCCCTCCTGGACTTCCCTCCAGCTCCGCCTTCTTTTCTTCTGTTGGTTTGCTTTGATTTGGAGAGCTGCACACCAAAGTGCTCAGAGATTACTCCTAGCTCTGTGCTCAAGGATCATTTCTGACAGGGAAGACCTAATGTGGCACAGTGGATTGAACTGGGGTTGGCCACTTACAAGGCAAGTGCCTCAATCCTGTACTATCTGTCTGGCCCCCACATTGTCCTTTCCTGTGGCAAAGGCACCAGAGTTTTCACTGTTTCATCTGTAGTCAGTCGACACAGTTGGGATTGACACACAATGGGGCAGACACATTTAGGAAAAAGGGGGAAACTAAGGTAAAATCATAGTAGATCAAATAAATGTTTAATAGGCGGAGATGTTCTAAAACTCCTGAGCTTTACTTGTCTGGAAGAAGAGCATTAGATCTGATTTTTGCGCTGACACAAATGATGGAAGTGAAAGCACATCTGGAACAATATTAATATGTTGAACCTGTTATTTAGCATCTCACATAATTTGATTTTGAGTTGCTGTTGATGCTTGGAAAGAACATAAACGCAACCATGATTATTGCACAGTTAAGTTCATCATACTCGAGGAAAATACATCTAGATTCAAACTGGGTATGATGGGGGCGGATAAAGGAAATAAAGCCAGCAGTTAGTAATCCTGTTTCAGAGTTCATGAAGAAGTATTATCAAACTAGGGGTTCCATGAATGCTGAACAGAGGCTAGATGAGATCTGTCATTTCACCCAACTCTAGGAAAGATAAAGCTCTTTTTTTGTAGTGAAAACTTGGCTCAAGCTGTAATGCTAACTGTTCTAATAAACAACACCACATTTTAGTGGTCTAACATATTGAGCTTATTTCTCACTCACTCAGCCTTTAAAAAGTCCTGTGAGGGTGATCTCTGTTGGGACAACTTTCAACTGTGTTTTGTTATTGCTTTTGTTCAGAGGGGGAATTGTGGCTTTAAAGTGCTCTAAGCGACAGAGCCATCTTCAAGGCCCCAGTATGTGGATTGTAAGATATAAAACATTGGCAGAAATGCTCTTTTCTTTTGCCCACTATGTCCGCATGTGTTCATTTTATTTTGTCTCATTTAAAATTAAGAACTGAGATTTTTTAATTAAAAGATTTTTTTAATTAAAGCACTGTGATTTTCAAAGTTATTGTAGTTGAGTTTTAGACATATAATATTGCAGCACCCATCCCACCACCAATATCAACTTCCCTCCACCCAGGGAAGTTCCCAGGTTCAGTCTCATTCCCCCAACACTCCAGCCTGCCCTCTTGACAGGCACCTAAGTTCGATGTTAGAGTTTGGGTCTCTTGATTTCAGTGTTGTTGGCTCTGTGGTTTGGATATTTGGCTCTGTCGGTGCTCAAAATCAACTTAGTACCTGACTCCCCTGACCGGGCCCCAATACTGCTCATCTGTCTATTATCTCCATCCTCAACTCTTTCTATCCTTCTCCCCCCTATACTCTGGCACTGAGGTTGATTGGGTCATCTCTCCTACAAAACATTGCATTCCCTCATCCAGTTCCTCCAAATACCACAGATAAGCGGTATTTAGAAAAATACCACGCAGATCTTCTTCTGACTTCATTTAATATCTTTTTGAGAAACAAATCCTTAGCTCTTTGGAGAGGAGAAACCAAGGCCCCAGACAGACACAGAAATCCAAGTCCTTACCCAAAGGAGAGTGGACCCCTCAGAAAAGAAGGTATGGAGAAATATATGAGATTATGAAGGGACCATCAACAGTGCGAGGCTTTCCTGTGACAAAGCCCAAATTAACTTTTATGTGGGCAAAGATCCAGATAAGCCAATTTGGAAGAATCATATAAAAGCTCCTCCCCAAAGCCACTTGAATCTGTCTTGTTCTTCTTGAGCAATTCCTTGCTCCAGCCTAAGTCCAAGGCTCCCCCAGAAACCAGGTAGTGGGGATCATCTTCCATGCCAGGAAGAACAAGTGGACTAAGGTCAGCTTGATGGCTGCCTTGTGGGCTGCAGGACGCGAGCGTCTGCCATGGAGGTGCTTGTGGCAGACTTCATCAGTCCTGAGCCATGCCATGCACTTTCCGGGGTGCTGACAGTGAGGTGGCTTGAGCAGAGGTCAAAATGCTTTCCTTGAGTCTCCCTGCCTTGCTCCCCACTTTACCAATCACTGGCAACAAGAAGATCAAAGTTTTCTCTGAAGTCAAAGATCAGCAAACTCAAATATTCTTCTCTTTGATCTCTCTCTGCCATGTGACCTTTATAAAGGGAAAGAGTGGGCCCAAGAGACAAGACAGAGCACATGTCTCGCATGTGTGAGGCCTGGGTTCTGTCACCACCGTTACACTGTCCTCTGAGCACTGCCAGGAGCAATTCTCAGCACTGGACCAGTTGAAGCTTCTGCGAACCACTGGGTGTGGCCCCCAAACAAACAGAAAGACAAGTTTTGAAATGATAAGAAAGAGGAGAAGAAACCACTTTCCCAATTTGGAGGAAATAAGGCAAGTTTCTTAGAGACAAACAGCACAGGAGGGAAGTAGATGTAATACCATATGTATTCACAGTCAGATGAATACATATGAACCTTATGTAGGAGCTATTTCTCAAAGAAAAGGGCAGGGAACATACGGGCATGAAGGGGGCTGGAACCAGCCAGACACTTCTGCTGCCTTAGGTTGTAACATAAACGGAAGAGATTGGGAAAGAACTGGTTCAGCCCCTAGTTTCTCATTTCCTTGTTTTGTAAAACAACTCAAGCTATGCAATGTTTGTTGTTGCAGTTCGTAAACACGAATAAAAAGCACCTTCCAGCAAATCTACTTTCCCTTTCATCACTGTCCTTTTCCTTAGAGCTGGTGTGAGGCAAGAGGCACATTGAATTTTCTTGTAGAGAGCCAATAGCAGTCCGGTTTTTGCCTACCTTCTGTTAACCAAAGTCGTCTTGACATCCGAAAACTACATTCTTGAGTTGTTGTGCCATTCTCCGATATGGCAGCATTTCCGGGTTGGTCTGAATCACACCTAATCCTTACCCCAGAACTCTTGCATCCTTTTGACACAGGAGCTTAATGCTACCAGTACCAGTACATGTCATGGTCTGTCAGAAAGTCACCTTTGGTGGAGGGACAGTACAGGAAGGAAGGCACTTGCCTTGCATCTGAATGCAGCAGTTGAGGCCCTGGTTCAAATCCCTGAGCACTACCAGGGGTCATTTGTGAGCACTGAGCTAGGAATAGCCCCGAGTCCTGCTGGGTGTGGCCCAATAGTACTCCCAAAGCCCTCCCTTCTCAACAAAGTGAAAATCTTGTATGTAATTTTGAGTTTTCTAGTTGCTTGCATTTTAAAAGCCCAGAAAATGGAGAGAGAGAGAGAGAGAGAGAGAGAGAGAGAGAGAGAGAGAGAGAGAGAGAGAGAGAGAGAGAGAGAGAGAGAGAGAGAGAGAGAGAGAGAATAGGGATTAAGGTGCTTGCTTTGCATGCACCCAGCCCATTTGGTCCATGGCATTGCTTTGTTCCCTGAGCACAGAACTGGGAGTGGACACAAGCACTGCTGAGTGTGGCCCTAAAACATCCAGCCCGTCAAAGCTCAAAGGGCCCAAGGTCCACTGCAGTGGCACAGACCGCCTGCCCTGAAAGCAGATGGTTGTGAGCTCGTACCCTGGCTGTCCCACATGTACTGAGCACCCTCCAGCAGCTGGCGAGGCTAGGACCAGGCAGGCATCCTATCAGCGAAAGGTGCAGTCCAGCCAGCACTAGTGAGGAGCGGGGCAAGCACCATGACCAGGGAGTGTGCCCTCAGCGTACTTGAGTGTGAGCCCCCTAGCAAGCCCCGTGAACAGGGGGAACAAAACTCAGGGACCTCACCCACGGCTCTGGGTGCAGGAGTGCCAGCACCTCAGCTCTAGGCATGCCTTGGGGAGCAGCACAACCATAGCCAAGCCCCCCAGAAAGCCCCCCAGAGAGGAAAAGCAAAAGCCCCAGGGATGGGGTGGGGCTCTCACTGATGGCAAAGAGAGTTAATTTTAGTAATCCTTTTTTTTGGGTTAGGGCTTGGGGCTACTTTTGGCTCTGTGATCTGGAGTGACCCCGGCAGTGCACAGAGATGCTATGTGGTGTCAGGCATTGAAGGGGCCCTTGGGGATGCAAAGCAAACCCCTTAACTGCTGTGCTAGCTTCCTGGCCCCAGGTTATTTTGCTGTTGTTGTTTGTTTGCTTTTTGGAGTCACACCCAGCAATGCTCAGAGGTTACTCCTGGCTGTGCATTCAGGAATTACTTCTGTGCATTCAGGAATTACTTCTGGCAGTGTTACATATGGGATGCTGGGGATTTAACCAAGGCAAGCGCCCTACTCTCTTTACTATCTCTCCAACAACCACCCTCCCTGAATATTTTTTAAAAATTATTTCCTCCTTTAATTTATACATAGTGGCATGGCATTTGCCTTGCACACAGCCGACCTGGGTTTGATTCCTTCGTCCCTCTTGGATAACCCGGCAAGCTACCGAGAGTATCCCACCCGCACAACAGACCCTGGCAAGCTACCCCTGACGTATTCGATATGCCAAAAACAGTAACAAGTCTTACAATGGAGACATTACTGGTCTCCACTCGAGCAAATCAATGAACAACGGGAGGACAGTGACAGAGACAGTGACATTAATTTAAACACCATGGCTTCCAAAACTGCTCATGGTATGCTCATTCAATCTTCTAATAGCTATCCCACCACCAGGGGGATCTTCCATCTACCATTCTCCCTATCTTCCCAACCACTCATCAAACCGACCCCCTTAGCAAACACAAAATTACTTTATATTGCTTGTGTAACTAAATGACTAATGGGATTATCAGAAAATACTTTCATAAAGCAATAGTACAGCAGGTAAGGGTTGGATCCTGGCATCCCATAAGGTCCCCCAAGGCCTGTTGGGTGTGGCCCCAACACAAAATTTCTGTAAAAGAAAATTTGTGATAATTATTTCATCTCATCCTGGAGCCATTAGGTCCTTGTCTGCGGGTCTACTAAGCTGCTTGCTGCTAGTTGAACCTTCTGTTACTGTTTATTAAGCACACTTGGCTGCATGTTACTTTCCCACTAACTCTGGTGTGTGCTGCAGGGATGTCAGATGGTAGAACGTGGAGATGTGGGGGACCATATGTCCAATCAGGTATCCAGGAACTCCAGGGAAGGTGACTGGGCTGTGAGTTGACATGGTGGCTGTGGAATGCAGGTGTGGCCGCCTGGGCTTCTGGAGACGTTGTCTGTTTGACAGGCTGTGTTCGAAAGACAGCAAGGGATAGCTCAGTGGACTTAGTGCCTGCTTTCCAGTGAGGGGTTGACTCCTGAATGCTGTGGAAGTGATCCCCGAGCACTGGTCCAGGAGTAGCACCACTGAATATGGCCTTAAACAAAAGCCAAACTCATGTTTAATATCAAGTTAATGTAAAGCTAATGTGACATATACCATTCTTTTTCGTTATTAGTGTTTTGAGATTTGACAGATATTTGTTGTTGTTTGTTTTGGGGTCACACCTTGTGCTCAGGGTTCACCCTTAGCTTTGCAGTAATTACTTCTGGCAGGCTTGGGGGGACATATGGGGCACCTGTGACCAAACCTGGGTCCGCTGCATGCAAGGTAAATGCCCCAGCACTGTACTATCACCCTGGCCCTGATCGATATTGTTTTTCTTTTACACTTCGTATCTCAATGCAGAGTAGCTACATTTCACAGTCAACAGTCACAGGAGACTAGTGTCCACCTGACTAAGAGAGCAGCTTCTCAGAGCAATGCTATTTCTGCTTCAAGAGCATAGAATGGCAGAGAACAGCTACAATAAGATGGAATGAAGTTAAGTGAAATAATATAAAGTAGAACGTAAAATTTTATTTTATTTTATTTAAAAAAGAAAAAAATTGAAAAATTGTACATAATATTAAATAAACAAATTAACTATTTACTTCTTTTCACCTTGGACCATGCCAAGAGACCAATGAATTTCCGTCTGCTGTTCTATTCCCTGCAAAATTGGCCCTCACGGATGAATGCTTTACTGGGAGGCACACATTCCCTGCTGAGTATGCCTCCCTCTCCTTTTCTTTCTTGTAGTAACATCTGTAATTTTTCACAATTCCCTCAAAAATGGCTTCTGTTCTAAGATGCTCACAGGGTTGTCCTGTGCTCAGTGGCATGACCTTGCTGGGCTGCTGCCGTGTGAACCTCACTCGAGTGCATATCCCAAGGATGGTAGGACAGTTGTCTATATCACAGTGGCTCCATGATGAATATATCACCTCATCCAGGTCCCATTCCCCAGCTCTTGCTTTATCAGTATTGAAGCCACATAGCCTTGAATCTAACATTTGCAGAGCAGGCTACATGCTTTCATGCTAGTGTACCTAGCATAATTTCTAGCAGAAATTTGCCATCCTTTACCTGCATTTGCATATTTCTCCTCTTGCTCTGCTGAGGAATAGGATGGGGGAACAATCAGGTCTGGGCTCCAGATCATGGACCAGCCCAGCAGTCAGGCTGGCGCTGTCGTCAGAAGCCTGTGGACTAAGGCTCAGCCTCGGGCCAGTTTGTTGCCTACAGCTGGATGTGAGTACATCTTTCATGTGTGACATTCTTGGGGACTCTTACCTACCAGAATTTAGCTATGGAATCCACTTGGTCTGTTCCACCACACAATGTACTGGGGATCTCAATTCCAAAGTCTGAGTTCTAGGTTATTACTGAGGCTGGACATTGAGCCCCAACATAGAATAGAACATTGAGCATGTGGATCAATGGCAAATTCTATGCAGGAGACCTGAATTCAAAGAGAGAGAGAGAGAGAGAGAGAGAGAGAGAGAGAGAGAGAGAGAGAGAGAGAGAGAGGACTTCAATATTTTCTCTTTCTTAGACTAGAGGGACATTAAAAGGCCATTCTTGAAAACTGCATCATAAATGTGGAGCTTGGAAACTTGCTGCTTTGGGGCTGAACAGATAGTAAAGGAATTAAGGCACTTAAGTGCTTGGCATGTAGTTGACTCAGGCTTGATCCCTGACCCTGCACATGGTCCTCTGAGCAGCACCAGCAGTGAACCCTCGGCATCACTCCACGTGACCCTAAAACCAAATGAAAACAGAACAAAAAACCAAATGAAAACAATACTCAGACTAGGACCCACATGTGGCTCAGTGGTCGAGATCCTTTATGGTCTGCATGTGTGAAGCATGTGTGAAGTCCTGGGCATGAGTCCTGCTACCACAGCAAAACAGCAAAATGTGTGAGTCCTTTGACGATGAAGACTGATATCATCAACAGTCAATATAAACCAATTGCTTTCATGGAGTCACCAGTCACCTGATGACCTTTAGATGTAGATTCACACAGCCATTCTCTAACCCTAATTTTGATTCAGCTGAAAAAAGTTAACATCACATGACTTGTGTTTTATTTATTTTTAATTTCTTTTAATTGGGGCCAGGTGGCTCCGAAGTGGAAGAGGTCCTGCGGCCCACCACACCCGTGATTCTGGGCTAGGGATTGAAGATACGGTGCTGCTTGGCCTGCAGTGTTGGGGCCTGCGGGGGTGAACAGATGGGGCTAAGGACCTGTGAGCACTTGTCCCTCCTGGCCCTGATTCACATTTTACTTATTTATCTATTGTTTTTGTTTTATGTTGTTTTCATTTTTGGACCACATCTGGCAGCATTCAGGACTTACTCCTGGCTATGTGCTCAGGGATCATTCCTGGTGGTGCTCAGGGTACCAAATGAGGTGCTGAGAATTGGACCTAGGTCAGCTGTGTGCAAGATGCTAGGGAGCAAGGCCAATGCTCTGCCCTCTACACACATCTCCAGCCTCACGGTTTGTATTTGGAGTAAGCAATCTGTGCTTCACACTTTGAAGACACCTTGGGATATTTTCAGAGTAAGGTGGTAATTGTGTGTGTGGGGGTGAGGAGTGAGTACATTCCCAAGCAGTGGCAGCAGTCTCTGGGGCCCTTCCAGCCAACACTGGCAAAGGGCACAGGACAGGACAATGCAAGGACCGAGGGTGTGATTCTGAGATGCAGCGTGGTCTAAGGCCTGAGGGGCTTAGGGGACCCTGAAGTGCAGGGATGGAATCGGGGTCAGGACACATGTCTGACACCCAAGCCATCTCCCCACTTCCATTTATTATTAATGAGTTGATTGGTTCTTTGTTGCTTGTCATTGGTGCAGCGAAAGTGGTTTGCACACTTGGTTCTGGTGTTGCCAAATGGTCATGCCCTTAACTTTTGGTCACACACTTGTGAGAGGTTGTTACACCTACGCTGTGGTGCCCCAGGGTATTCCCAGTGCTGCACCTGCATACTTTAGCCCTCAGTTTGCACACCGGTGCTGGGGTCCTGGAAGCTCCAGAGACAACACAGCTTCCAGGACCATCAGCACATGGTGCAAATGCTAGAGTGCAAATGCGTCCTCACATTGGGCAAAAGGCACTTTGAGCCTCTGGTTCATTTGACCCTAAAATGACCCTTTAACTTGAGACCCAACTGCCTCCAAGAAACAGATAAAATTTAGAGAGTCCAAACAATGATATGGAGGCAGGAGAGTTAGTAGAGGGGTTAAAGGTCCTTTCTCGCCTTTAGCGCTGCTGACCTCAGTTCAATCCCCGGCACCATATACGGTCCCCTTAGTACTGCCAGATGTGGCCTCCAAATCAATCCAAACCAAATATTTTTTTAAAAACCAGCAAAACCAAATACCAAACAAACAAAAACATAAATGGGAACAAAAATACATCATTTTTCTCAATAGCTTTCAACTGAACCTTAGCATTTAACATGTCTCTATTTGTTTTGTGCTAGATTTCTCATTTTTTAAATTTTATTTATTTTAATGTAGAAAAAAAGCCACAGCTGTTGACATAATTCTAGAATTAAAATTGATTACATAACATTTAACATTTCTAAATGTAGACAAATCACAGTAACAATGACTGTTCCTTTAATTTTATTATAATTGGAAAACATATTTTTCATATCATATGATCTGTTGCATCTATCCTGGTGTTTTTAATAATCATCACTCCTTTGACTCTATGGTCATTATCAGATTGTCCTTAGATCTAATTTAATTAAAAAGCACAAATAGGGCTGGGACTCTGTAGTACCATACTGGGGAAGGCTTTTGCCTTGCATGCAGCTGACCCAGGTTCATTCCCCAGCACTCCATAAGGTCCCCTAGGCACCACGAGGAATGATTCCTGAGTTCAGAGGCAAGAGTAAACCCTGAGACTGTCAGACGTGGCTCAAAGACCAATAAATAAATATATAAAATGCAAAATATTATCAGAACTGTACCTTAATACTGTTGGCTTCTTTTCTAACCCTACATATTTCTTATGCATTAAAAATTATGTTAAGAAGTCTATGGTTTTACTAAAATATTAAAAAAAACCCACAAGAGTTTGTGGCACCAAAAAGGAAAAGGTTAAGATTCTTAATGCAGAGAAAAGTAGTTTCTTTACAGAGACAGCGGGGAGCTATGTAACTCAAGCCTATAGAAGAAAAAAAAGCTTAAACACTTAGACATCAAAAGATATTCTTGGACCCTTTGCCCATTCCTGGCTGACTTTTCGCTCTTTCATATTTCTTCAGGACTGATTTGTTTACTGCTCCCCAACAGTTGCACAGCTCTGTTTTCTGTCAAGAGTAACAGCTTTTAATCACAGATCTCCAGCCCTTTATGAGCATTAATTAATGTCTGACATGTCTTAATGAGGGAGCTAAAAACTATTATCATTTCTCAGATGGGAAAATCAGGTCGAGGCAGGTTGGGGAACTTGTTCTTAGGCCACCCAAGACATTTCCAGATTCAGTGCTTTTTTTTCACACGTAAACACATTAAACATTTTGACATTTTGTTGTTGTCATTGTCTACAGGTCTATTGAAAAATAGCGTGTTTTGCGAATATTTTAGCCATCTGGGTATAAAAATGAACTCTTCTGGGCCAGAGCTGGCTGTACTTGGGGGTCACTCCTGGTGGTATCTTGGGGACCATATGCGGTATTCAGGTTTGATTCTGGATTAGTCACATGCAAGGTAAATGCTTTCTTACCCACTGTTCTATCTCTTTGGGCCTAAAAGATCCTTTTTAAGGAAGAAATGTATGCAATATAAATATTCATTCCACTCCAGCCCTAATAATTTATTTGTTGGGTTGTTCTTTAAGACATTATTATTGTCCAGTTTGGAGAGAAGAAAGCCCCAAGCCAAAATAAACCATTAACAACCACTATCCAGTTTGAAACAAAGCAATTACTTTCTTCTTTTATTTAGAAGCTTTACCCAATAAGCAATCTAGAGAGGAATAAAGTGAACATTAGCCATCAAAAGACATTCACTTTCCTTTTGCTCAGAAGACACACAGACATGTCAGGATTTTTGCCTTTTTGTGGTCAATTAGTTTTTTCTGAATTCATTTTGCCTTTTGGGGGCAGAGGCCCAGCCAGCGGTGTGTAGGACTTACTCCTAGTAGGACTGCAGTGGGGGAGACCATATGCAGTGCAGGGGTTGGACTGGGCCGGCTGTGTGCAGGGCAAGCACTTTCCCCACCGTAGTACATCTTCAGCTTCGTTTAGTTTGCTTCGGTCACTGGTGTTTGTCTGATTTTAATCAAACAGTTTTGTTGTTTGACTAGCTCATCTGGCTTAGCTAGGGAGTTTGAAAATTATTTGTGAGCTGTCATTTTCTTAACTGGAGCATTATAACATTACATTATGTGAGTTTCAGTTGTGCCATATTATAAATTAATGACTGTATACATTACATACATTTAATAGTGTCATGTCTATATACATTACATTCATTTCACAAAGCTCAATCCTATCCATCAGCATAAAATTGATAATTTTTACTTAATTTGCCTCTCCTACCCATTTCTTTCTGCTAAGTACTGATGTAATCTTATATCTGGTTTGTTTATTTGGGAGACACACCCAGTGGTGTTCAGAGCTTACTTCTGTAATGTAGAAAATTTAACAAATTTGGCTATTAAGGGAAGAAGGGAAGTATCTGGGTGATCATACGAGTCCATAAAAGATTTAAAAAATTTTTTATGTGAAAACAAAAATGAACTAATAAAATATGCCATACTTTATCATTTATCTACTGATAAAATTACAAAATTCTATAAAACATATAAAATATTTAAATAAGATGTATCATGTTCATTGATGGGATAACTTAATATTATAAAAATTTAATATTTACTGAATTATATTGATATTAACAATATCAATAAAAATGCTATAAGGATTTATTTTTGTGCGCTCTGCCAATGGATTCCAAAATTCATTAAGACAAGCAATGCACCTCGCGGCTCCTTATGGAAATGCATCTAGACTGTGAACTGAGCTACAACCCCATGCCGCCCGAAGAGGGGGAAGGATGTTCTCTCTCAACGCTTTCTAGCGGGGAGATAGTGACCCTGGCAGCGGCAGCAGCAACACCCACATGGCGTCCGCCATCTTCTAGAACTCACAACCCAGAGGTATGAGCTTGCAGTGACGTGGCGCGCAAAAGATCATGGGATGCAGGTGTTACTGGCATGCTCTCAGCCCAGATGAGATCCGGAGCAGTCGTGAACAACACGACCCCTCTGCTCCTTAAAGACTATGATCCAGGTCTACTAACCCATTTTGGCACCCTGCGCCTCTTTATAGGAATGCATCTAGACTGTGAACTGAGCTAAACTAACAGAAATCCAAAACCACGCGGCTGCTATTGCAGCTGTGCGAGCTCATAGAAACTTCATTCTCAGGAATGGAAAACAAATTATCAAACGATGCCTTCTCAGCAGGTTTGATTGTTGGGGGAAAATTCCAAATAATAATAGTGAGTTCTCTGTTGAAATATTGAATGTATTCAAAGTATAGAGAGAATAAAGTGAAGATCATTAGCCACTCAGGTTGGGAGGTGGGTGTGGGAGGGGATATATTGGGGTCCTTGATGGTGGAACATGTACACTGGTGAAGGGATAGGGGTTTAATCATTATACGACTGAGACTTAAACCTGATAGCTTTACATCTTTTGTCATGGTGATTCAATAAAACAAAAATTAAAAAAAAAGACAAGCCAATGCATAAGGTTGCCAAAATAATCTTTGAAGTCACATGACATTGCCTCATTGGTTTTTAAGACATGAAACTGTCTCAATAGCACCTGTGTAGGGTCCTGAGAAGTATCACGGTAGGTTGGACATTTGTCTTGCTTGCCATTCACCCAGGTTAATCCTCGTCACCCCATATGGTCCCTCGTGGCCTGCCAGGAGTTATCTCTTGGCACAGAGACTTGAGTAAGCCCTGAGCACTGTGGGAACTGCCAGAGAGAGGCTGTGTGGTGCTAGGGTGACCACAGATGTCTGAATTTGGGATATGAGGCGGTTTCCTTGAGAGAGAACCCTAGAACTCTGCCAGCAGGTGCTCTGTGAATCTTCCTATTTGCCTTCCTGGATGTGGCTTCTGGACATGTATGTTAGCAATGCAATGAGAAGAAGGATCCATCCAGAGAAAAATATTTAAGAATAGGCTTACAGTTGGTCATAGTTTCGTGGGATTCCAAACCCTCTTTGGTCCATAGCCAGAGACAGGCTTTATAGAGATTCAATCATAAATGAAGCCGTGCTCTGGTTCCTCTCCTTGGTGGACACAGGGGGTTCACTTAAGCCAAATGTTAAATAAAAAAATTAAATCCTCCAGGACACAGGTCTGTGGTGATTTACATAACCATGAAAGTTGTGAGAGATGAAAGATTGCAGACTTAGGAAATAAACTGAGAAAATGGAGACAAAACTGTATGGCATTGGATTTCTACATAGCTGACCTGGGTTTGATTCCACACCCCATATGGTCTCCCATGCCCTGCCAGGAGTGATCCCTGAGCACAGAGCCAGGAGTTAGTCCTGAGCATCACTGGGTATGGCCCAAAACCAAAAACCAAAAGTGTTAGTTGGGCTAACGTGATAGTACAGTGCAAAAGGTGCTTCCCTTGCTCTTGGCCAATCTGGATTTCATCCCCTGCAGCACAGATGATCCCCAAGGTGGTCAGGAATGATCCCTGGAGTGCAGGGCCAGGAGTAAGTCCTGAGCACCACCAAGAGGGGGCAAATCCCTCAAAACAATTGATTTAAAAAAATCCCATTTGCAATCACATCAAAAAGAATTAAGTGATGAGAAATAGACTCAGAAAAATAGGTGAAATATTTATGTGTTGATATCTTTAATTCATTAGTATAGGAAATTAGCTCAATCATAGAACACTTGCTTTCTATGTATAAGGCCTTTGTTCTCATTCCTAAGACTATTAAAAAAGAATAAAGAAAAAAATGAAAAGTATAAGTCAGTATTAAAAGAAATTGAAAGATATTCCATGCTTATGAGTGGGAAGAATTAATGTTGTTTGGGATATGGCTCAGTATTATAAACTTGTTCTTCATGTCTGAGGCTCTGAATTTAAAAAAAAAATTTATTAGTGAATCACTGTGACAGTGACAGTGAATCACTATGAGGTACAGTTACAAACTTATGAACTTTCATGTTTGCATTTCAGTCATACAGTGATCGTTTACCCATCTCTCCACCAGTGCCCATTCTCTTCCATCAATGTTCCCAATATCCCTCCCACCACTCCCACCCTAACCTCCACCACCCCACCCTGCCTTTGAGGCAGGGCATTCCCTTTTGTTCTCTCTCCTTTTGGGTGTTGTAGTTTGCAATAGAGGCATTAAGTGGCCATCATATTCGGTCTATAGTCTACTTTCGGCACAATATTTCAACCTGAGTGGTTCCTCCCAACATCCTCTACTTGGTGTTCCCTTCTCTATTTCAGCTGCCTTTTCCCCCAGCATGTGAGGCCAATTTCCAAGCTGTGGGGCAGATTTCTTGGTTCTTATTTTTACTACTCTTGGGTGTTAGTCTCCCATTCTGTTATTTTATATTCCACAGATGAGTGCGATATTTCTCTGTCTGTCTCTCTCTTTCTGACTCATTTCACTTAACATGATACTTTCCATGTTGAACCACTTATATGCAAATTTCATGACTTCATCTTTTCTGACAGCTGCATAGTATTCCATTGTGTAGATGTACCACAGTTTCTTTAACCAGTCATCTGTTTTTGAGCACTCCATTTTTTTCCAGATTTTGGCTATTGTTAACAGTGTTGCAATGAACATACAGAAGCAGGTGTCATTTCTACCATACCTTTTTGCCTTTCCGGGGTATATTCCCATGAGTGGTATTGCTATGTCAAATGGGAGCTCAATTTCTAATTTTTTGAGAATCGTCCAGATTGTTTTCCAAAAGGGCTGAACCAGTTAGCATTCCCACCAGCAGTGAAGGAGTGTCCCTTTACTGGTTGCTTTTGTTCTTTTGGATGTGGGCCAGTCTCTGTTGTGTGAGATGATATCTCATTGTTGTTTTGATCTGCATATCCCTGATGATTAGTGATGTAGAGCATTTTCTCATGTGTGAGGCTCTGGATTTTGATCCCTAGCAGTATACATTCACAACACAGACACAGACCTACACACACACAGACATGCACACACACCACAAACACTACAAACACCTGTGCACACATGCACACATACACATGAGTAAAAGAATAAATATTGCTACATTGATCATACTTAAAGCAAAAAAACAGACTCAATTCAATCCCAATGGAAAACTTCAATACCATTATTCAAGGAAGCAAAACAAATATTACAGAAATTTATATGGACTCACAGAAAATACTGAAGAATCAAAACAATCCTGAGGGGAATAAAGAACGGAAGCATCACTCTTCTTGACTTCAAACTACGATATAAATCCATGGGGATTTGTAAAACAATGCAGTAGGGCTGGGGATGGTATAAAGGGTCTTCTGAGTAACAGAAATTATCATAATTCTGGCCAAAACGCTAACATGCAAGGTGCAAAAGAATTCTCAAAACTCAACAAACATTCTCATCAATACATTAGAATGAGAAGAAGAATAAAGCTTTCTGTAGAGAAAACATAGAGGACAGCCAATGGCAGATAAAAATATTCATCATCACTCAATACCAGAAAAATGCAAATTTAAATGACAAGAGATATTACTTCATCCTGTGAGAATGACCTACATCAAAAAGACCAGAAATGAGAATGGGCAGGGATGTGGAGGAAAAGGAGATCTCCTTTGTGAGTAGCCCAGCCTTTATGGAAAATAATGTGCAGATATCTCAAAATATTAAAAATAGATCTACCATAAGATTGAAAAAATTCATTCCTAGGCATCTATCAATATAAAGAACATAAAATATGAAGTTGAGAGATACCTGGACCCCTCTGTTCTTTCCAGTTTTATCTACAATAGTGCCTCTGACATGGAAACAGCCTGAGTGCCCAAGGACAGAGGAGGTGGTTGGTGGAGACAATGCAGTGTCATGCACAGTGGGATTTGATTCCGGTCAAAGAGGTGAAATTTTGTCACTGGTGACAACATGGATGAACCAGATAGCTAATGTTAACTGAGATAAGTCTAAAGGAGAAAGATGGACACCCGATGATTTCACTCATATGTGAGGTATATAGGAACAATGCAGGGGAGCAGACAAAGTTAAACAAAGACAAAACCTTGGTCTCTGAGGGACTGGGATTTCCAAAGGGAAACAGAGAGAAGATTTGAGAGGTTGGAAGTCAATGGACTATGGTGGAGAGACAGTAAATGTGGGAGTGATGTAGTAACTTGTTTCTAAAAAGGTGTAAAATCGGAGCCAGGGCTATTGTACAGTAGGTAGGACCCTTACTTTGAATGCATCCAAGCCGGGTTCCATATGCAGCATCCCATATGGTCTCCCAGACCTGCCAGGAGTAATGTCTGAGCACCACCAGGTGTGCCCCAAAACAAAACAAAAATAGTGTGAAACTATAACCATAAAACATGTACAATATCAAAAAACAAGGATACCTCAAAAAATGGGGGGTCAAAGGGATAATACAGTAGTTAAGACACTTGCCTTGCATGCAGCTAATCCAGTTGTATCCCCGACATCCTCTGATCATTGCCAAGGATGATAGACACCTGGAGGGTGATCCTCTGGGCTGTGATACCAAAAATAAAGTAAATTTACCATTCCTATCTGAAGTATATTAGCATCAATATCAATGAGTCTATCAATGATGTATTCACTCTCAACACCCCCTATAATCAATTATACTTGTCTAAGTATAGCCCATGGAACCCTTTTTATAGGCCATTTTATAGGTTGATTCACTTAAACCAATTTTTAATAGAACTGGACTTTATTTACCATCTGCTGTTCATTTATACTAATCACTGTATCACTATCATCTCGTGGCTCATTGATTGTTCGAGCGGGCACCAGTAATGTCTCCATTGTGATACTTGTTGTTACTGTTTTTGGCATATCAAATATGCCATGGGGAGCTTGCCAGGCTCTGCCATGCGGGTGGTATCTACCAGAAGTTCTACCAGACCATAGGACCCCCCCAAAACCAGGCAGAAAAGGTTTTTTTTCATCTTAGTCCTTATTGTGCCGTCAGCATCTGGCACAGGTTTGTCACGGTAATCAACCAACACGCCAACGTCTGCCAACTATTTATTTATACTAGTGGCAAACAATTTTCCCTGAGCACAGATCAAGAAACAGGCACCAACCTGGACAAAGAGCCATGAGATTCTTTATTACTGGAGCTTATAGAGAAAAATTGACTCACATGAAAAATAAATTGATGAGATAGTAAAAATATTTATTTTTATTAAAATCTAACACTTTGGTACCATCTTTGTCATAATCTGTGCAACAAAGAAGGTCATACCTGCACTATTTTTTGCTACTTAATCAAAATACTGTGTCTTGTGGAAAGCAGTAGTACATTTAGTGTGTGTCAACAGCAAACTGAACTAGTGGTCTCTATTTTAGTTCCTATTTTTTCCTGGAAAGAAAAATTGTCAGACAGAATATTTAAATTTGGGTACTTGACGGCTATTTTATCAAAAATGAAGTGTGCTTCTCATATCAAGGAAAAGCAATGGGCGGTACTTTGTTTTTGGCGTAAAAATTATGTAAGCTTTCAACTGAAATTTTGATTTTAGGGTAGAAAATTAGGATAGTTTTTGGTCAAGTATCCACTCCCATGAGATGGGAAGTTTTGCAACATATACATGAGGTAATTTATTATAGGAATTGGCTCACACACTTCTGGAGGCCCCAAGGTCCCTTGGTCTCTGCAGCCTGGAGAATGGAGAAAGCCAAAGTATAATGTAGCACAAATCCAAAGGTCTGAGAACACCAGTGGAGGTCAAAGGTGCTGGGTGAGTTCCAGAGTTCAAAGGCATGAGACCAGAAACTCTAGATCCAAGGAAAAGATGATGATCCCAACTGAAGACAGGTGTGGGCTACAGAGATAGCACAGTGGTAACTTGCTTCCCTTGCAGGCGGTCAACCTGAGTTTGATTCCCTGCACTGCAAACTGTCCACTGAACCTTGCTGGGAGTGATCCTTGAGCACAGAGCCAAGAATAAGCTTTGAGCAGGGCTGGGTGTGGCCCAGAAACCAAAAAGGGAAAAAGGAAAAAGACAGACTTTTGTGTTTTATGTTTGCAAAACCCAAAAAAGTAAAACAAAAAAAGCAAAAAAATTAGGTATGTTATGAGACACTGGTGGTGGGTGTGGCATTAGAACATGGTATGCCTGAAACTTTGCCACTAACTGTATTGTAAATAATGGCACCTCAATAATAATTGGGGGAAAATAAATATTTTCAGAATACAATATTAAATGTTTAAGTGTAATAAAAATTTCTGTTTGTGTGTTAAATAAATGTTAATGAAAAAAGTGAATACAGAACTAACAGAACAGTATATATAGTTTTTATATATATATATAAACTACATTCAGGAGTGTGGATGGGGGAGATCTGGCAATGCTCGGGAGTTGTTCTTGGCTCTGCACTCAGGAACCACTTGTGGTGGTGCTAAGGGAATCATATAGGATGTCAGGATTGAACCGTCGTTGGTCAAAGGCATGGCAAATATCCTACCCTCTATATTATCACTTGGGCTCCTACACTGCTTTTTGAAGTGCACAAATACATTTTAAAGATTTTTTTTTGTTTTTGGCCAGACCCAGCTGTGCTCAGGGATTACACCTGGCTCTGTGCTCAGGGATCATTCCTGGAGGGGTCCCGGAACCTATATGGGGCGCCCAGGAATCAAACTTGAGTTGATCATGTGCAAGGCAAGCGCCCTACCCTCTATTCTACTCTGCAGACCCCAATTTAGAAGATTTGAAGATAGAATTTGCATCACTGTATGCTATTCATGTGATTAAAATTATCCCAAAAGAAGAACATAAATAGGGGCTGGAGTGATAGCACAGCAGGTAGGGTGTTTGCCTTGCACGCGGCTGACCAGGGTTCGATTCCCAGACCCAAAAAGAAAAATAAAAGAAAAAAGAACATACATAAATAATACACAGGAAATGCTATAGAAATTGAAATTCCAAGGGATGATTTTTTTAAAATTATTAAATTAGAAACAGTAGCAAAGGGAGATGTGATTTGGCTTCTGAAAGAATAGAGAATTTTTTTTAAAGAAGGAAGGATGAGAAAAGCATAAGGAGAAGAGATAATAAAAGAAACTTGAGGCTAGGGATGTGGTTGAATGGTAAAGCACTGGGTTTGATCCCTGGAGAAGAAAGGAAGAGAGAGAGAAAGAGGGAGAAAGAAAGAGAGAAGGGGGAGGGAGGGAGGGAGGAAGGAAGAAAAGGTGGAGGGAGGAACTCTAAAATATTTTATGAAAGTTTATAGTCTAGAAGTGAGGTGTATACATGAGGGGGAAAGGTGTGAAGGTGAATTTTCATAGAGGCATACCTGTTGCCAATGTGAAATGTACACAATTAGGATTTTAATATTCTCACCTATCACTAAAGCAGTGGTCAAAAGTTGACTTTTATCTGTATTGAAAACCACAATGCCTGAGAGAGAGAGAGAGAGAGAGAGAGAGAGAGAGAGAGAGAGAGAGAGAGAGAGAGAGAGAGACAGACAGACAGACAGACAGACAGACAGACAGAGACAGAGACAGAGACTTGGGGTGGAGGGAAATGGGAATTTTGGGGGGAGAAGAAACTGGGGACACTGGTGCTGGGAAATGTGCACTGGTTGAGGGATGAGTGATCAGGAACAGCTCTGTAGTGGACTATCTCATGATAGTTCAACAAAAACCATTTTTTTTAAAAGTTAACTTTTGAAAGTCAATTTATTTTGTAACCTGAAATTAGATTAAATGCAGTGCTGCACATACTTTCAAGCACTGGGAAAGATACTTTGCTCCATCTGGGTTTAAAATATTTCAGATTATCCATTAGAAATGTCACAAAATACTGGCGAACCAGGCAATGATCAAATGCTCAAACGCAGTCAATAGCTAAGGTCTTTTAAAAGTAGAAGGCCGTGTTCTATGGCTCTGTTCTCTTTGGGAGTGTTTCCTGCAGTGACTCTGCTTCTAGAAAGACACATTCAGATACATATTAACTTGACAGTTTGTGGTAGAGGAAGGAAGGCAAACTGATGATTGGCCTGACTCCTATCTGCTTTTAAGACTCTTCTACCACTTTTATTTATCTTATTTTGTAAATGAAGGCAGTATTGTTCCGTAACCTGGAAGCTCCAGCATTGCAATTCTACTTTCAAAAAATCTTCCCTCAGCAAGTATGTTTTTGGTTTGTTTACTCATTGTACTTCCTGCTTGCTAAAATTTATTTAGAAAATCTTATTGAAATAATATTAATTTATAAGTTTGCCTAGTCTTGATGTGTATATCATTATTCAATTGACATCTGCTTATACTACATTATGTTTGCTTCTAAAAATCTAATTCCACCCTTTCCCAGTGCAATCAATGCTTCCAAATTTTGGCTAATTCTGGCTCTGCTTTCCTCTCCTCCTTCCCTTCAGCCTGAAAACTGGGCAGGAATGAATGTAGCTCTATTTTTCTCTAAACAGATCATTTCAAACTCACGAAGAGAGTGGATTAAATGACAGATCAGCATCAAGAGGATTAATACATGATAAAGCTCCCAAAATGGTTGGATTCAGATCCAGACCAGATGTATTTCCATAATGAGTTTCATAATTTTTTTTCAAATGGGCCTAGAGAACAACAGAGGATTCTTCCCACTCAGATTCATCCAGAGAAATTTAGTCTCCAAATTGGTCTGGCTGAATGAAGACCTGAGCTGTTACAGAGCTCTATGTTTCTAATGTTAAAAAAAAGCTGATATTCTTTGTGAACTCCCTGCACATGTGCATGCATTCAGAGAGAGAGAGAGAGAGAAGAGAGGGGGAGAAAGGGGGGTGAGAAAAGAGAGAGAAGGGAGAGAGAGAAGAAAAAAGAGGGAGAGAGAGAAGAGAGAGAGAAGAGAAGGAGAGAGAGAGGCTAAACTGCAGAGTTTGTGGGATTTTTCAAAGGGAGCAGATTGAGCTAATCAGAGTCAAAGTGGTGTTTTATTCCATTGTGAATTGAAAAGGAAATAGGGATCTGTAGAGTCTCCACTCTGGGGTCACCTGCATCGCAGTTCTGGCTGTACAGTGTCTGCTTTATCATACCCCTGCCTACTGCGCTTGTCTATGCCGGGGGGTTGCCTTACTCTGTTGGAGCTTCTCTCCCGCCACCCTCACTGCATACTCTCCTTGAAATTAGCAGCCTCCCTTGAAGATTTGCTCTACTGCACATACATGCTGTCTGGAACAACTGTTCAGGGTGGTTGCTTTGCAGGATGTGGCTCAGATGCTGGGTTATCGCAGGGCCTATGAGGGATGCTGCCAGTCAGCTGTCTGTTACTCCCTGTCCACTCAGGAATTTCTGACCAAAAACAGATTCAACTAGGCAAGCTTCAGGAGTCTGTGCACACCACGAAGTGCTGACTCTCAGTCAGCATTGCAACTAAGAAAGGGTGTGAGGGGCCAGAGTGCTAGTACAGAGGGTAGAGCACTCGCCTTTCACACGTTTGATCTGGGCTTAATGACGACACCCTATATGGTCCTCTGAACTCTGCAAAAAGTGATCCCTGTGCACAGAGCCAGAAGTAACCCCTCAACCTACTGGCTGTGGTCCAAAATTCAACTGCCCTCTCCAACACCCCCATAAAAACCCCAAACTTGCGAAGATCAGGGAAAGGAATAGGGCCCTGGCATGTGTGAGCAAACCCTGGTGAGCACCACAACCCCATGTGTGAGCCTTAGTGATGCATCGTAACGGAAATTGTGTGAGCACCAGAGTCAGGAGTGTGTTGGAATCTGGTTGAAACAGCATCAAAGGCAACAATAGTGCCAGAGAAATAACAAAGGGGTACGGCACTTACCTTGCGCACAGCAGACACGGGTTTGTTGTTGCTTATTCTGTTAGGGGGCTACATTGGAAATGCTCAGGGGTTACTTCTGGCTCTGAAACACTCAGAAAATATGCAGAAATGACTCCTGGCAGTGCTTAGGGACCATATGGGATGCTCGGCATTGAGTCTGGGGGAGCCACGTGCAAAGCAAGTACCCTTGCAGAGGTACTGTCTCTCCAGCCCAAAGGAAGACCCAGGTTTGAGCCCCAGCACCTATAGGTGCAGCAGAGAACATCTAGGGCAGAGCCACCACTGGTCTGCCCCCCCCCCAAAAAAAAATAGAAACTATTATTTTCCTCCATTAAAAAAGTAGCAACAACAAAAGATAGGGGGAGGGAATTTAAAAAGAGAAAGATGGGGGGTGGGGTAGGGAGATAGTTCAAAGGGCAGGACACTTGCCTTGAATTCAAACTGAGTTCAATTCCCAGCACCAGTATGGTCCCCTGAGTCCTGCTAGGAGAGATTTCTGAGCACAGAGCCAAGAGTAAATCCTGAACACCATGGCGTGTGGCCCCCAAATCAAAGAGAAAACTCAGTGAGCTGAGTGTAGATTTTGTCCGTGGGAGGTTGGGGTGTGATCCCTGGCACTGCTTGGTCTTCCAGAACCACCAGGGCTGACCCTGGAGCACTGTACCAGGGGGAGCCCTCAAGTCCTGCCTGGTCCCAAGACCAATGACACAGAACAGGGAAGAGAATAAGGGATCTCCTTCCCCCAGAGAAGGGTCAAGAAACAGCAAGTTATTTCTAAAGCCCAGACTTGACCTGTACTCGGATGTGGAAGGAAAGAGGAACGGGCCAGAGTTCTGTGCCCGGTATTTGCCATGAAGTGGACACTGGTGCTTTCAGATAGACACTTCATGCAGAACAACGAGTATCACCAAGCAGGTCCCTCGCTAGGTATCCTGACACTGTCCAGCCTCCCAAGTGAATAGCTACTGGCGCTGCTTCCCTGCAGAGTGTAGGCACAAGCCCAAACTTCATTTGACTTAGGAAAATTGAAGCAATATGATACGCCCTACACCTGGAGATATAGGAGACACTTGTTTTCTACAAGAACAGAATCAAGGTGGTTATGAGATTACATTCATATTCAGAACAATCTCCAGGATATTCGATATTTGGTCTATTTGCAGTGCTTGTAGAAGGGACTAAAGTTATTTAATGTGGAATCAAAATTGTTAAAATAACCTGATAGTAACATTGTAGGAGGATGAATGGTCATTCAGAAAAAGCTAACAGTGGGTTTTGGTGAACTATGTCAACATACTATTTTTCATATACACCTACTAATTTGCCTTTTTTATTGAGTATATATTACTTCATTTGTTTGTTATTTTACCTATTTATTTTTGGCTGGAGGACCACACCCAATGTGCTCAGGGCTTACTCCCAGTTCTGTACTCAGAGATCCCTTCTGGCAGGCCTCCCGGGATCATCTGTGGGGCTGGAGATCAGGCCTGGTGTGCCTAATATTAGACAAGGACCTTCCCTGCTATGCTATTGCTCTGCCCCCTATTTGTTCTTCTATTATTATCTTTCCAAAGTAGTAGACAAGACACATGTGCAGAACCAGGAGTATTATTAATTAGTAAATACAAGATGGTAATAGTAAGGAGTTCTTAAACTTGCTGTCAGAAAAGAATATGGAAGTGTGTGTGTGTGTGAGAGAGAGAGGGGGGGGGAGGGAGAGAGAGAGAGAAAGGAGAGAGATTATGATAATGAATATTTGTGATGTCTATACACTATTCAGTTGTCTACTATTTGAGAATATGGGTACAGAGTTTTCAAATTATTAGATTTTTTTCTTTTTTTTTTCTTTTTGGTTTTGGGGCCACACATCACACATGGCCTTTTTAAGATCTTTTTTAAAAATAGAAATTGGAAATCTTATTTTTTTTCTCATGAAATTGCCTGAATTTAAAACTATTGGTAAGGGGCTGGAGCGATAGCACAGCGGGTAGGGCGTTTGCCTTGCACGCGGCCAACCCGGGTTCGAATCCCAGCATCCCATATGGTCCCCTGAGCACCGCCAGGGGTAATTCCTGAGTGCAGAGCCAGGAGTAACCCCTGTGCATCGCCAGGTGTGACCCAAAAAGCAAAAAAAAAAAAAAAACTATTGTTAATTCAATTAAAAACTGCAGAAACATTGTATCTACAGATGGGCTCAGATAAAATTCTATGGTTTAAGAAAATAGTTTCTTTTATACATTGCTGGTTGGAATCTGATAAACTTTGGGAGAGCATTTCATACTACCTGTCAAAATTTAGTGCATACAAAACCATATGATTTGGACTCAGAAACACACTCCTAGCTTTATACTCTACAAATGTTTGTTTACTTATAAAATTATGTATGCACAAGAATATTGACTATAGCACTTGTCTTAAAGTACAATATTGGCAAAAATCTAAAGTTATCAAGATGGAATCAAGAGCGCTGGTTAACTTACAGTAGGTCCATCAATGCAGTGAGATGCTGTGTACCTACTAAAGTGGACAAGGCAGCCTGAGTGTTTTACATGGAATGCATTGTTAAGAAAAGCAAGGCATACAAGGAGCAATTTATATTACAGCATATCATTTACTCTTTGACTTCAAAACAACAACAACCACGTCCAGTGTTCCATTCTGGAGTCACCTCATTACAGTGCCATGCATAATTCCCCCTCCTCCAGGGGTCTCTGCCTTTATCTCTTTTCCCTCCTTTCCCTTTCTCTCTTTTCACTTCCTCTTCTTCCTCTCCCCTCTTCTTCTTTCCTCTCTTCTTCTCATGTACACTCCCCTCCTCTCAGTTCCCATCTGCTTTTCTCCCCTCCCATTCACACCCCACCCCCTTTCTTTCCTCTTCTCTCCCAACTCCCCTCTCTTCCTCTTCCCCTTTCAAATAAAACTTAAAAAACATTATATACTTATCTCAAGTACTATATGCTGTATATACCTCATGCTATATATATTTAAAGGTTATCTATGGGAGAACACAGAAGGAGCCTAAGTTAAGTCTTGTCTCTGGGAAGGGGAACAGGGTATTGGGTATAGAGTTGGGTAGATTATTGATGCTAGTGTTTCTTTTTCTGCTCAAGTATTGTTTATTTGAGAACAACAACAACAAAATTGGTGCTCAGGGATCATTACTGGCAGGCTCAAGGAACAATTTGGGTGCTGGGTCTGCTGTATGCAAGGCAAGCACCCTACCCACTGTACTATAGCGCTAACCCAACTAACCAAGCCTGTTTTAAACTTGTATTTGCAGACTTGACCTGGCCTGGGAGTGGTCACTGGACTCTCCTCTCCACTCTACGCTTCTTGCCTGAGTTCCTCAAAGCTGCCTCTCAGCCAACACTGCTTGTGAGCAGATGTTCTTGCCCTCATCTTGACTTGCCTCATTCCACTTTCTCTTTCTCTTGTCTTGTCTTCACCACAGACTGGTCTTCTGAGATCTCAGTCCTCATCATCCACTCTCCTCCTGCTCCCATTCTATAAAAGAAGTTGCAAGAGGTGTGTGTGTGTGTGTGTGTGTGTGTGTGTGTGTGTGTGTGTGTCTTAGCAAAACTATGCCCTGGCTTTGTCGTTGAACAGACCTGAGTTTCAACTCTGTCTTCCACATACAGGTGGCAAATAGATGGGTCTTGACTTCTGAAACTCCCTTTCTCTTACTGCAAACAGAGTAGCAATTCTGCCATGGCTGTATGGTTGTGAAGCTCTCACAGATGCCATAGACTTGACGTGCTTTCAGCAATGTTCAGTCTGTGCTTGTTTAACATAGCAAGTCAGCAATAGCCTTCACTTCCATCTTCAATTGATTAGCACCAGCGAATTTATTCTCAAGTTGTGAGCAGGAAACTCTTACCGAGCTTCCTGCATCACTGTAGATTAAGTAGTTAATAGCAACACAAGGAGCACTCCAGCAAGGTTGAAATGAAAGCACTGGCCCAACAGGATCAAGCTCAAGTGCAAAGACTGGCTCAAAGGGAGAGTGCATTGTGGGGCTGGGCACAGCTGGAGAGGGTTGGTTTGGGGTTTGGTGTCAGTAAGGGCTTTTCAGGGTAACCCCTCTGCCCCTCCGGCTGGTCTGGGAAAGGCATGCAAAGCTGGGACTGTTGGGTAATTTCAGGGGGGGTACTGTTAATGGAAGCCCCCGCCCCCAAGGGAACAAAACCGTATGGGCTGCAAGTGGCTGCTTATCAACTAGTGCTCCTCTTGAGGGTTCCTGTCAGCCCTTGAGAATTTCAGTATCCATGGGTGGAACCAGGACGCCAGATTCTGCTGACTCCCCTGCCTTCTGCCACCGGCCAGCTGCTCTCACATCCGTTACAGGGAAAGAATATTGAAGCTGCTGTCATTCTCACGGCAGCTCAAAGACATTGAAAGTGCAGAACAGGAGGCAGGAGCGGGAGTGCAAGGGTTAAGGCACTTGCTTTGCATGCACTGGCCAGGGGTTGATCCCCAGCATCACATATGGTCTCCCAAGCCCCCCACCCCCACCCCGCAGTGATCCCTGAGCACAGAGCCAGGAGCAAGCCCTGAGCACAGCTGGGTGTGGTCCTCAAACCAAAGGGGGGAAAAAGATATCAAAATGGAGTTTTTCAGGCATGAGTGGAAGGATGAGGCTGCTGAGTCAAGAGTCTGGGTTATTCTAGCACCCAGGGGCCAGGGAGTGCCTGAAGAGAGGCCAGGCTGCCCCAGGACAGAAGTGGAAGAAATGTGATTAGAAAGTGTTCACAGAGCTCAGAGTTGCATCATCATTTCCGGTCTTAAAAACAAGTTCTCGCTTTGGTCTTTGATGGCAGTAAAACGAGGATCAGAAACTGTTTCTGTTTGTTGAAAAGCAGAAGCTAGAATCATTTCAAAGAAAGAGAGAGCAAAATCGAAACGGAAACTCCATTTCTACCTACAGTAGCATCAGCCAAGCATATCTGCAGCTCCTTGAGGGCCTGTTACAAGTCAAGTGATTAACCACAAAGGCACCTTCCGCCAAAGTCCCCAGTCAGGGCACAACTTACTGCCCTTGATCCTAACCAAGCCATTTTACAGGCGCTCAAAAGAGTTTTTAGTGTCTCTATAAAGTCTTGCTTCCCCAGCCTTTTTCACATTATATATATTCATTGACATACTCCTGAAAGCTTCAAACTGAATTGACATTTAAAATCATTGGCACCAGATACCATTCATCAAAATACTCTGCATGCAGCCAAACATAGTTTGATCACCAGCACCCTGTAAGATCCCCCAAGCCCAACTGGAAGTGATCCCTGAATGCAAAGTGAGGTACCTGGTTCGGGTGTGGTCCCTAAACCAAAGTAATAATGATAAAATAAAATAGTAAAAGCAAATATGATGCCCCAATCACCGCCAGGAGTGATTCTTGAGCACAAAGCCAGGAGTAAGCCCTGAGCACAGCCAGTGTGGGCCAGTTAATAAATAAATAGGTGGATACAGTTTCATGTACAGAAGTATAAAAATGGAGGGGATTCTTGTTACATCAAAGATGTCAGGAAATGAGGTGGCACAGATGGTACAGAGGAAGCAAAGAATTGCCACAAGGATGGGTAGGAGGAGGCAGCCAGGGATGGAGTTCAGAGGTCGAGAATTTTCCTTACATGTATAAGGGCCTGAGCTAGGTCCCAGCACTGCACAAAGAAAACAAACAAAAAGAAGTATTATCAAGAGATTGGACATTAAATGAATACTTTTAGAACTTTAGAACTTCTTCACCCATGCTTTTGCCTGAAATGCTGACTTTGGTTTTATTTTTTGTTATTTTATTTTATGTTGGTCTGCACCCGGGAGTGTTCAGGGTACCATCCTGTGTTGGGGACTGACCGTGGGCCTCCTGCCTACTAACCACAAGCTCATGACTGTCAAGCTGTTCCCCTATGCTAAATGTCCTGTTTCTGCATCCTGTTCACCTGGCATGAACACTTTCATATTTGTAGGCAAGCCTCAATTTACTGGTTTCCTATTTGTGTTTCTGCAATGTTTCTTGATATTACAGATTTTTATTTTTGTAGTTTCACTCCAAGCTCCTTGAGAATAAAAATATTTCTCCTTGCAGTGCCTACAGTATGCACATTGTCTAGTATATAGTAGATAATAAGTGCCTGTTAAAGGTAATCACTTTGTGATAAAGTTGGTAGCTAAAAATGGCCTAAAAAATGCTTGTTTCTTTCAATCAATCTCATATATTCCTCAATTTCTCTGGATATGTTTGCCACAGCTTTGATAATATACCACCAGATGCCCCACCTATTAAGCTGTCTTTCAAATGTCAGACTCTAATTTCTAACAAAGCCACAAAAGTATATGTTATTTTTAACTTTTTGAATCTTTTTAGCCTGTTACCTTATTTCTTTATTAGAATAACTAACTATGCGAGGTTCTGGATAAAAAACTAGCAGATAGGGCATTTGCCTTTCACACAGCTCACCCAGATTCAAGCCTCGGAATCCCAAAGGCAGGAGTAAACCCTGGGCACCGGTGGGCCCAAAACAAAACAAACATACAAAAATGAAACTTAATGAGCATTAATGACTGGGACTAGAATTCTGCTCTTCTGAGACCTTGGTGTATTCTCTTGGACCTAGAACTTAATTATTTTTGAACAGATTTTTTGTTTGTTTTATGAATGCAGGAGTTGGGCAAGACTCAGTGGTATACTACACAGCTCTTGGCTCGATGCTCTGTGGTGGAATCTAGGCCACCAGCAGGAAAAGCATGCACTCAGATTCTTGAGATATCTTTCCAATACTATTTTTTTAATTGAATCACCATGAGATATAGGTATAAAGCTTTCATCTTTGAGTTTCAGTCATACAATGATTGAACACCCATCCCTCCACCAGTGCACATTTTCCACCACAATGCCCCTTGTATCCCTGCCCCCCACAATCCCATCCCCTGCCTCTATGGCAGACATTTTCCCCCATACTCTTTCTCTACTTTTTGACATTATGGTTTGCAATATAGATACTAAAGGCTATCACGTTTGGTCCTTTATCTACTTTCAGCACACATCTTCCATCCTGAACAATTCCCTTCAGCCATCATTGACTTAGTGATCCCTTCTCTACTCCAGCTGCCTTCTCCAGCTCATGAAGCAGGCTTCCAAATATGGAGCAATCTTCCTGGCCCTTGTCTCTACTGTCCCTGGGTGTCAGTCTATTATTACATTGTTTTATATTCCACAAATGAGTGCATCCTTCTATGTCTGTCCCACTCTTTCTGATTCATTTCACTTAGAATGATACTCTTCATGAACATCCACTTATATGCAAATTTCATGACTTCATCTTTACTAATGTTAGATAGAGCAGCATCTTGAATTCTAGCGAAACTTCAATGAGTTTGGTCACCCTGTGGATATGGTCGATTGTGCTGAGTCCTTTTCAGAATCGAGCTTGCTCACATGGTTGTTCTTCGTCTAGTGTTCTACCAATCCTATTCAGGATGACTTGAGTGAACAACTTGTAGACAACCGATAACAGGCAGATTGGGCGATAGTTGCCAATGTTGTGGATGTCTTCCTTCTTGTACAACAGAACAGTCCTGCTGGTTTTCCATAGGGATGGAACCTTGCATTCACACAGGTAGTGTGTGAAGAGCCGAGCCAGTGTATTGACGAGTACTGGCAGCAGATTCTTCAGGTGTTCAGGTCTGATCTTGTCTGGACTGGGTGCTGTGCGCGTCATTACCGACAAAAAGGCTGTTGGATTTTGGAAGGGAGGACATTGGGAATGACATATACATCCTGTGGAATTTGGTACGTGGGCAGGTGGATGTGGCTGCCGAAGAGATCCAAGTAGAAGTAGTGAATAATCCTCTCCATTGCCCTTGTGGAAGATGTGATATCAGGACATCGGAGGGCAGTCATCTTGGTCTTGTAGTTGGAAAAGGACAGGCAAGTGTTGCGAATGCTTTTCCCAGCTTCTGCTGCATTGGCCAACACTGCTGCTCTTCTCTTTTTGAGGTCTTCTTTTATCACTTCTCTGCACAGCTTTCCGAGCTCAGACGTTAACCTGTGATTGCCTGAGGCTCGTGCCAAACCATGTTGGCAAATGAGCTCGAGAGTTTCCGAAGACAGGTGTCTGTTTGTGGCTTTCCCACTCTCAGCATTTTTCGAGCAGTCATGGAGGTGCTAAACCAGTCGATCATATTCCTCGTCGATGTTGTCAAGGATGGCATCTTCCCATGTTGCCGCAATAGTGCCAAAGAGCTTCCCAATTGGTGGTCATTCTGGGAGTTCTCTTCTTAAACTTAAACTTTGCAGACCTTACTCCCCACTCTGTGAAGTAGAATTTTGCATGAAGGAGACGGTGGTCCGATCCTGTTTGGAATTTTGGGACAACAGCAACATCAATCACGCAAAACCTTCGATTGAATATGATGTGGTCAATTTTGTTATGGAACTGTCCACCGAAAGACTCCCATGTCCAACGTTTAGATTTGGCCTTTTGGAACTGTGAGTTACCATGGATGGTCTTGTCTGACATGACAAACTCAGACAGTCTCTCACCCCATTCTTTCCATTCTAGGCCATGGGTCCCAACGTGGATTTCTTCGGGTCACTTCTCGGTCCTATCTTGGCCTTAAAATCACCAACAATGATCTTGTAGAAGGTGTGGTCTTCTTTATAGAACTTCTCCAGCTCCATGTAGAACTTCTCAATTTCTTCTTCATCATAGTTGGATGTTGGTGCATAGATGGCGAAGATAGAAACTGTTGGCAGTGAGCCACATCTATTCAAGTGTAATTCAAGTGTAATCATCTGGTTCAGGTTGTTAGGCATTTGAATGAATCAATGCTTATGGCCAAGTTCATGTTCACAAGGACACCGACACCACCGACACCTCTACTGTCACATGTTCCAAGGAACAGTTCTTCTCCAGTGTAAAAAATGGCTTGATGTGATCGATGTTTTCTAATTTCGGTCAGACCAATGATGTCATACTTGATCTTCTGCGCTTGCACAGCATCAGGTCCTCAATGGATGCTTCCAATGCCAGCGTATGTGTGTTGAAAGGACAGACAGTCATTATAGTCATTCTTCAATTTGGAAGTTTAATTCATCCCTGAGATTTTATCAGCCTCTCCTTACTCATCCCTGATGCTGCTCTGTCTAACATTCATTGATTTAAAGAAGACCTTTGATTCTGTTGAGACTGAAGTGGTCATCGAAGCCATAGCCAAATAGGGTTTTCAAACTCAGTACATCAGGATCCTCTGCGAGCTGTATTACAGATTCACCACCAAGATCTCACCATTCTAGAAGGAAGTGATTATCAATGCAAAGAGAGTGGTTCGGCAGAGTGATACCACTTCACCAAAACTCTTTAGTGTCACCCTCGAGAACGTCATGCGACAACTGGAATGGGAAAGAGTGAGAGTAAAGATAGATAGTTGGCAACTCTACCACCTCCACTTCGCTGATGATATCATTCTAATAACACCAAACATTAACCAAGCGGCACAAATGCTGGCCGAATGTATTGATATATATATATTTTTTCTTATATATATCAACACATTCTCCTTTGCCATGTAATTATCTCTTTTGTCCTTTCTTCTCACTTTTCTTCTGGTACCACTAAATGGTCTTACAGACTAAAAGTTTATCTAGTTCAGTTTTTTGCTTTTAATTCTTGTTTTGAAATAGTTTCAAAGTTATGGGAAAGTTGCATGCATAGTCTGAAGGGGCATCCTTCACCCCGATAGACACACCCATTGTGACTATTTTGCTAAATTGAATCTTTCTCTTTTGTCCATCCAGCTATCTATCAAATAATTATTTAAATACTGTGTTTAAAGGATCAAAATCAGGACACTTAACATTTATGAGTTTTTATCAGCAGTTATTGAAAGTTCACAAAATTTCCTGATCAAGCCTTTTGCAACCTTTCTTGTTACACATTAAATGAAATCACACATTTAATCCTGAGCTTGGGAATGTGGGGACCATCCTTGGTGATACTTGTGCCCCTTAGATGGGCTTGAGGGTTTTGTCCTTGGCTCTGTGGTGGTGTAGGGGGCCAGCAGATGGTGTTCAGGGCTAACCCGGCCACACCCAGTGCTGTTTGGGGCTAGACCCAATGGAACTGGGTTATGTGTTGTCAGGGATTGAACTTGGGGCCTGATGCATGTCAGGCATGTGCTCCAGCTCTTTGAGTTACCCTTTTGGCTCTGCATTTAAAGTTTTTTTTTTCATTTTCTTTTTGGGGGTGGTGTGGGTGGGCCACAGCCAGCAATGGTGAGGGGTTACTCCTGGCCCTGAGCTCCGGAATCACTTTTTACAGTGCTTGGGAGACCATATAGTGTCAGGGGTCAAACCTGGGTCAGTCACATACAAGGCAAGTCCTACCTAATGTACTAAATCCCAAAGATTTAATGTCTTGTTGTTGTTGTTGCTGTCACTTTCAATCTAGAAATTTCCCTTAAGCTTTTAGTTACATGATTTTTGTTTTTAAAAAACTTTGAGGAGCTCTCTGTCTCTCTGTCTCTGTCTCTCTCTCTCTCTGTGTTTGTGTGTGTGTGTGTGTGTGTGTGTGTGTGTGTGTGTATAAGCTGTGCCTTCAAATGGATTTATTTACCTGATTATTTCCCACTGTTAGATTCAGGTTCTGCATTTTGTCAAGCATAAGAATAACAGTGTTTGACATCCTCTTCTGCATGAATGCTACTATATTAGGCTCTCGTGATGTCATTGGCACATCTCTGTAGTCTGTTTTCCTGTTGTTCTCATGTCTGAATAGCGCAGTGGTTTCTCAAATTATAATCCTCAAGGGCATCACAAGAGAATGGAACGGTTTTAGTGAACACAGTTGCTCTGCTCATCCATACGCATCTTCTTCCTCTTTCCACTGTCTTGTACTTCAACTTTCCTTTCTCTTTTCACTAATTATTAGCATTATCTTTAACTTTTATTTTACCTTATTTTATTTTAGTTTGGGTCCACACCTGGCAGTGTTCAGCAGCTACTTCTGGATCTGGGCCCAGGACTAATCCCTGGTGGTGCCCAGGGAACAATTTATGTTGCTGGGGAATTTGAACTGGAGTCAGCAGCATGCAAGGCAAGTGCCTTAATCTTCGTACAATTTCTATGTTCATCCACTAATTATTTTCATTGTATTTTCTCATTTCTTTCTGACAGGAAACTAATTTTTGTTATGGGAAGAAAATAAAACAGAAAAGATGAGACTAGTTATTCACTTCTGTTTAGTATCAGAAAATTTGACTCTGTGTGTGTGCATGCATGCACGCGTGCACACGTGCATATGCATGCACTTGCATTTGAATTTTCTCTAAAGGATTAGCACCATAACTAAGTACCCAGTAAATATTTCTTGATGCTGTTAATATCCCTGAATGGTTGTGTGGAGTGAAAAATTTGAGAACTGAAGCATTCCCTCTTTGCACATTAGGAAGTCTAATAGTGATTTGTGTGATATAGATCAAATTTTAAAACATCCACTACCTATTTCTCATTATCCATTTCTTCTTTTAATTAAGGAATGTAGTTTCTACTTTTAGTTATCATAGGCTTGGGTAGAAATCTGAGAAAAGCAGTTGGTTTTAAGATGTGATTAATATGACTTAATATGATTTTAACATGCCTTTAGTCAGTTCAAACACAATCTTCAATATTATTGAATCATTTCCTTCTCTCTCAATATGCAGGAATGTGGCTTACTCTCTTTTTATATGTGTGTTATATCCTATCAGATCTCCCTTAAGATATTAAGACTAAGCGAGAGTCCTGGAGTAGATGTTTGCCCTTGGATTGCTGTCAGACATTGCAATTTAATGAAGTTGATATTTTGAGCATGAAATTTCAGAGCTGGGAGAGACTACAGAGAATCTTTCAGTCAACCTTCACCCAGTGTAGGAAGTCTTGCCACAGCAAACTGTACAACTGCCTTGTTCGGTATAATAATTGGACCTCTGGGGACCAAGTATTCTGTTGCAAACTTATTAGTTCAACTGTGTTTTCTTGTTTTGTTTTTTTTTTTCACACTGTAGTAGAAAGTGTTCACAGCTGGTCATAAACCAAGATGAAAACTATGACACTGTGTAATAAAACCTTGAAGTTTGAGTTGACGTGCCAGCTAGACAGGGGAATATGCAGCAATTTAGCAACAATCTCCTTGCAGAGAGATAATTCACATGTGAGGGGACTGTACCAACTAGGAAAGTAAGTCATCTATAGCACAAGTATCCAAGTAATCTAAGCAGCTAAGACACTTTCAAAGAAAGTCTGAACAGGAAATCAGCAGACAATGCCATTCTCCTCTAGTAATTACTGGCCTTGCCGGTTTAATACGTGGCTGCTACAGATAAAAGGTAGGTGGCAATTTATGCAACAGCTCATTGTTTCATAGTCAGCAGTAAAGAAGGGGTAGATTCAACAGTGATAGATTGTTTTAAATTTGTGAGGTAAAATAGTAAAGATATTATTAATAGACTAAAACTAGAAAATCGAAGACTTAATTATGTCTGCCTTTGCTAATCCTCTCTTAGAGAAAACTTTGGTGCCAGTGAAGAACTAGAAGGAGAAGAAATGTTTGGGTTAGGTTGGTAGTACAGGGAACAATAATGATTGTGATCAAAGGATCTTCAAAATTCTTGCTTGCTCAGAACACCAGAAATTAGCTAGTTTTCTATTGTAAGCAGTAGGAAATAGGTTACTAATAAAGATGGCAGGAGGAAGACTATAAATTTAGAGTTTTTCTGAGTATCTTAATAACCAACAATTGGATGATATTTCCAAGGTCCCTCTCCCAAGTGCTGAAGTCTGGGGAGACTTCACACAGGCACAAGATACACACAGACACACACAGACACACACACACAAAGAGTCAGAAATCCTTCTAAAAGTATGGTAGGATAAAAACAAAATGGCTGAACACAACCCCTCCTTCATGCACCCACTGAGATCCGGCTTCCTGCTCAGGCTGGACATCTGGTTCCCTCCACCATTTGTTTCTGGTGACTGGCTTGCCCTGGCTTGAACTCTGCTTGCTCTTTGACCTTGTGACCTGATGTGTTTGAGCCCTCCCTTTCCTCCTAATCAATCAGCTCCCTTCCATCTCCCTTCTTCCCCATCCAGCACCAGACACTGGTGCCCACCACTTAAATCAAGCTTTCAATATCACTTTCAACTTTAACCTGCTTCTCTGACCCTGGAGCTGAGCAGTGAATGTTTTCTGGAGAAAACCCACACGGCTGTGCCAACTTATGTCATCTGGCACTGCTGCTTTCTTGCCAACGTGGATCCTTCCTTATGGCCAATATGTAGCTGATCAACTGGCAGCGGTTGTTCTAAGCGTCCCTTTCCTTCCACATCTGTCTGCCATCAACTGCTCATCAGCCATTCACTGTATCTGATAGACGGTGGCTCTGTCATTTCACAGAGGAAAGCCAAGGGCGTAAAATAAACTTTATGCCTTCACCTCCTTACTTATAAGCTTATTGGCATCTGATTTTCCCCTTCCTGCCACCAGTTTACCAATTATGGGCTCATTTCTCAACCTGTGGCTTGATTTCGTCTTTTTCTGCTCTCTCAATGAGTTCAGTATAACAATCACCTCTCCTTACTCTAACTCTGAAAACAGAGTATGTTCCTCACTTCAAAAATGATTACAAGGGGGCCCTCTGCGCCTAAAGACTTTGATTCCAGAGATGTAACACATTCGGGCATCCAGCGCAGCATCCGATAGCGATGCACTGGGACTGCGAACTGGGCTACAACTCTGTGCTGCCGGGAGTGGATTTTTTTTCCTCCCCACCCTGTCTTCCTGCACGGAAAGTGGCGGGCTGGCGGCACCCATGTGGGAGGCGCCATCTTCTGTGACTCCAAACCCACAGGTATTCGGTTTTTACTTTTGGGGCTCCCAGGAACCCATGGGAAGGGGGCGTAACCGGCACGCCCTCAGCCCAGATAAATCCGGAGCCGCTGAGCACGAATCGGACCCTCTGCGCCTAAAGACTTTGAATTCAGAGACTTCTTACAGCAATGCACTGGGACTGTGAGCTGGGCTATGTAATTTCTGGCAGAATTTTCCCTGGACTTTATACAGAAATCCAAAACTGCGCGGACGCGGCAACGTCTGCGCGACTTAACATTTATAATTGTCAGCAATGTGAAACGGTTCCATTTGAACAGGTCTGACTTGGGGGGAAAACTCCAAATAATAACAGTAAGTTTTTGTTGAAATATTGAAGGTTTTTAATGTAGCAGCCACCTCTCTGGACTGTGAACTAAGCAAAAGCCCCACGCTGGACGACGCGGCGTGGCGTACACCATACTATGAGGCACAGGAAGGGGGATGAGGGGGAAAAAGAAAAAAAAAAGGGAAAAGGAAAAAGGAAAAAAAAAGAGAAAGAGAGAGAGTTATGTACTTGTAGCAGTGGGGCTACATATCTCTTCATTTCCAGCAATGAAAAACTAATTATCAAATGTAGTAGGTCTGTCTCTCTTGGTTGGAAACTCCAACAACTATAGTGAGTTTTGTGTTGAATTATGGAATGTAATCAAGGTAAAGAAAAAATGAAGTGAAATTCATTAGTTATACAGTAGGGGGTAGGGGGTGGGGGCAGGGGGTATACTGGGGATTCTGGTGGTGGAATATGGGCACTGGTGAAGGGATGGGTGTTTGAATATTGTATAACTGACATATAAACCTGAGAACTTTGTAACTTTCCACATGGTGATTTAATAAAAAGTTTAAAAAAAAATGATTACAAGGGGGCAGGTGACATGGTATAGCTGACTGACCTAGGTTCGATCTCTGGAATTTTCTATGGTTCCCATAGCTGTCCAGGGTGATCCCTTAGCATAGAGCCATGGGTAAATCCCAAGCACTGCTGGGTGTGATCCCAAGACAAAACAAAATTAAAACAGAACAAAACAAACAAAAAATCTTGGGGGCTGGAGGAATAGTAAAGTGGATAGGGTGTTTTTCTTGCACATAGATGACCTGGGTTTGATTCCCATTATCCCATATTGTTCCCTGAGCACTGCCAGGAGTAATTCAGGAGTGCAGGATGAGGAGTTACTCCTGAGCATTACTGGGTATGGTCCTATAACAAAACAAAACAAAAATCACTCCTCTCAATATGGGATTTAAAATGTCTCATGGTAATTACTACTTTAGCCTCTCTCAGGCCAGCTTTCCATTCACACCCCAGAATTCCAGGGAGAAGGATTAGACTGGTTAGAATGTAAACTCTGGGTAGGAGACATGGCACAGCGGGTAAGGTACTTGCCTTGCATGAGAATGACCTGGGTTTAATCACTGGCATCCTATATGGTCCCCTGAGCCCTGCCAGGAGGGATTCCAGAGTGCAGAGATAGGAGTAACCCCTGAGCATGCTTGTTGGTGGGAAAAAAAAATGGGTGGGGGAAGGATGTAAACTCAAGGGGTATTGTTGAACACCTAAATCCTTAGCCATTCCTAAATTTAGTGAATTAGAATCTCCAGGAGTGGTTTAGGAAAACCCAACAAAGGTGCTTTTGATTCTTGTGATGGAGCGAGGACTTGAGAACTTTTGCTTTGCTCTGTGAAAACCTTCCCATGTGTCCTCCTGAAATTCTGTTTAGTATTACTTAACCTGAGACCCTCATTATTTTTTTTGATGGAAAGCAATCTGTTTATTTCCAGTTTTTTTTTTAAATGAGTCACCCTGAGATACACAGTTACAAGCTGTTCCTGATAGGTTGGGTCAATCATTCAATGATCCAGCACCCACCCCTCCACCAGTGTCTATTTCTTGCCACCCCTCCCCCAGCCTGCCTCTATGGCTCTATGGCAGGCTCTCCCTCTCTCTATCCCCCCACCCCCGCTTGCTCTCCGCACCCCCCTTCTGGGCTGTACGGTCTGCAACACTGAGAGGGAATCATGTGGTGTAAGCAGTTCCTGTCCTCCAGAGTGATCATTTCCAACTGACTCTCATCTTGACACTTGCTCTGCTTTGGTGCTCCTGTGCCACCTTGCCTCATCCTTGTTTGTTTGTTTTTAATTAATTTATTTTTTATTAGTGATCACCGTGAGGTACAGTTATAGATTTACATATTTTTGTGCTTGTGTTTCAGTCTCAGAGAGTCTCTTGCCCACACGCCTGTCTGTCTTCCCTGAGGCCCCTCAGAGGGGATGGGCTCCAGCTTCCTTCCCCACCCCAGCAGAGCTCCCGGCAGCCAAAGACCACCGGAACCTAGCCACAGCCATGCTGAAGGCCCCTCCCCACACGTTTGGACAGGCCTCACGCATGAAGGTACCGGCAGAGGAACCCAGGTGTGCGTAATTCCATCAACTATCAGCACCCAGAGACTTAAAAGCAAGCTCTCAGAAGCGATATCTTGTAGCCTACTTCTCCCTCTGGGAGAAACTGGCAAGCTTCTGGGAGTTTCCTGCCCACATGGAACAGCCTTGCAAGCTTCCCATGGTGTATTCATATGCTAAATCCAGTAACAAGCTGGATCTCATTCCCCTGACCCTGAAAGAGCTTCCAGTGCGACATGACATCTTTGAGGGCCGAGCCGAGAGAGACTTCTAAGATCTCAGGGAAAGGACGATGGAGAGGTTACTGAGCCCGCTCGAGAAATCGACGATTAATGGGGATTTCATGATTCGTGATTCGTGTTCCAGTCATACAATGCTCCAGTACCCATCCCTCCACCAGTGCCCATTCTCCACCCCTGATGATCCCAGTATCCCTCCCACCCCACCACCACTTCCCCCACCCCCCACTCGACCTCTGTGACAGGGCATTCCCTTCTGTTCTTTCTCTCCTTTTGGGTGTTGTGGTTTGCAATAGAGGTATTGAGCGGCCATCGTGTTCGATCTATAGTCTAATTTCAGCACACATCTCCCATCCTGAGCGGGTTCTCCAGCCACACTTTACCTGGTGTTTCCTTCTCTATCTGAGCTGCCTTTTCCCTCCAGCATGTGAGGCCGGCTTCCAAGCCCTGGAGCAAATCTCCTGGTACTTATTGCTACTATTCTTGTGTGCTAGTCTCCCATTCTGTTATTTTTTATTCCACAGATGAGTGCAATCTTTCTACGTCCTTGTTACTGTACCTGGCACCCAGGAAAGTAATCCTTGGCTGAATTGTCTATATTCCAGTTAGTCTAAGGCTTGCTTATGCTTTTCTAAAACACAAGACAAATTTCATCAGACATAGTGATTTTAAAAATTAATAAAAAGCATAATATGCATTATTGAGTATTCAGAAGAGTGATTATTTTTCTGTTATTCTAGTTCTAAAAATAGGCCTAAAATGACCACTGTATAGTTATTTAACTATTATTACCATGATTCCATTAGAAGCATATCATAATATTTTGTTGTGAGTAAACATAACAAAATATTGTTGGAGAAAAGTTAAGCTCAAAAAATATACATATCAAACCATTTTAAATTAAAAAACCACATTGAGTAAAAAATACCTTATAAATATACTTAACTTATATACATATTTATACTTATGTAAATGTACTTAATTACACACACACTGAAATTTGGTTACTGTTCTCTTTTGATTATAGAATAATGGAAATTTTTACCTCCTTTCCACCAGCTGTAAGTGAATTTTATAATTAAAAATATCATTAAGTAGGGGGCCAGAGAGATAGTAAGGAGGGCAAGGCACTTACTTGCCTTATCTGCAGCTGATCCTGGTTCAGTCCCTGCCTCCATATGTGGTCCGCTGAGCATCACCAGGAGCCATCCCTAAATGCAGAGACAGGAGTAACCCTGAGCATAGCTGGGTGAAACCCCCATACCAAATACATACATATATATTGTTTAATAGAGCATACATATATATTATTACACAGATCTGTAAATTAAATTTTTCTATATTATAGCTGGTCTAAGGTTAACACATTATTTTAATTTTCTCAGCACAGAGGCAAATATTATTTGACAAAAATGATTTTAATATGTAAAAATAAACAAAAAGTGCAGTATACACTATTGAGTATTCGTCATTTCAGCAGAATTTTTTTATTGTTTTAGTTCTAAAAATAGGCTTAAAATGACTATTGTGTAGACACTTAATGTCACCTTTATTACTACAATTCCATTAGAATTGCATTAGAGAATATCTGTCACTGTCACTGTCATCCCGTTGCTCATCGATTTGTTCGAGCAGGCACTAGAAATGTCTCTCATTGAGAAACTTATTGTTACTGTTTTTGGCATATCCAATACGCACGGGTAGCTTGCTAGGTTCTGCCGTGGGGCTCAATACTCTCGGTAGCTTGCCGGGCTCTCCGAGAGGGGCGGAGGAATCGAACTTCGGTCGGCTGCATGAAAGGCGAATGCCCAACCGCTGTGCTATCGCTCCAGCCCATTAGAGAATATAGAATTATAAATATGTATAATTAAGTAAAGCAAATAAGCCATCTGCAATCTGCTTCAAAAACAATGGACATATATAAGGACAGAAGAAAAACAATTATTTGGGTCTTTTAAGGCCCACAATTTTGGGGGTAGGGAAATAGTGACAAGGGTTGGAGAACAAGTAAGGTGCTAGGCCTGTCCTCTGCCGTGCATTGTGCCCAGAGATACCAGGATTTTATCCTTAGCATCTCGCCCCATGGCAGGGCAGCTCTGCTATCCCAGCATCGCCTCATCCTAGCAGCAGGGCACTGCTAGCCTGAGAATCAGCCATCAGGCCCCTCCAACTGAGCTGAGCATCACTGTGATGGGTCCGAGAGCCCTGGGCATCACTGAGGCCCAGCTCCTCCAAACCCAAACCCACACCCACACCCACCTACACCCCCCCCCACACACACAACCACAGCAACAAAAGATGATATTTCTTTTTCATTCCCCACCTCACTTTTTCTTGGCTACACCCAGTGATGCTCAGGGCTTATACCTGAGGGAATATATGTAGTTCCGGGATCAAACCTGGGTCAGCAAGGCAAACATCTCACCCTCCGTACTATTGCTCTGGCCCCAACAGGTGGCATTTCTATAGAAAACCATAAGCCATTTAGGGAAAATAGTATTGGGCTGATAAAGAATAAAATTTAATGTAATAGGCAACTGAGCATCAAAGATTCCCACCTAATTAGAAGAAAGGAGACAGGTTTATTTGGAGACTGGCTGCTAAGAGATAATTCTTTGCCGTAAGGGGACAGAACTGAGGCAGCAGGAAGAGGAATTCTCCAGAGTAAATTGTTCCTACAAGGCAAATGCTGGGTGGGGACTTACGGCTTTCCATATTTAACATAAATCTGTTAAATTCATTACATTCTTGCTTGGAGCAAAGGGAGGAACTATCTGGAAGTAGATAAAAAGGGGGTAGAAGAATTCACTTTGAGCAATGCTTGTTACCCCCTGAAAGCTAGAAATCTTGGAAGACTTGACCCACTTTTCTGTGTTTCATGAAAAGATGGCTGATATCAATAACATTTTCCAAAGCATTTCTGCAAAAATCTCAAGGACATTTGTCGTATTGCAATTTGAATAGCAGAGACTTTGACCAGGAGAAAGTATGTCTACCTTTCCACAGCTGCTCTTGTCAAGCTGAACTGAAATTTAGAGCTGTTTCTTCAAACCAGTATCACTGTATCACAGTCATCCCGTTGTTCATCGATTTGCTCAAGCGGGTGACAGTAACATCATCATTTTTCCCTGTTGCGTTTTGGTGTAGCCCAATGGCGTCTGCTCACTCCAGGAACATGAAGAGCATGTAGTTACTATTTTTAACATATCAAATATGTCATGGGTAGCTTGCCAGGCTCTGCCGTGCGGGAAAAAATAAAATAAACAATAAAAATTAAGAGGTTGTGCAGCCGCGAATTCAAACCAGTAGGTTTGTTATTTTACTAATCACTGTATCAATGTCATCCCATTGTTCTTGGCATATTGAATACGCCAAATATGCCAAATACAGAACAAATATGTTCTGTCTGCTCTGTTTCTGCCTTCCTTGCCCTCCCTCCCCTCCCCACCCAGCCCAGCAGTGCCAGGGGTGATTCCTAAGCACAGAGCTAGGAGTTAATCCTGGAGCACCATTGATTAGGCCCCCCCCCAAAAAACAAATTAAAAACTTAACATTTTAAATTTCAACTTGAAATTGACTGACTAGTGTAAAGAGCTGTAAAAGTTGACACTGATGTTTGGATTGGTGCAGAAAATCCTATGTCAAAACTCAACTTGCCCTCAGGAAGGAGGGAGTGTGCAGCTAGGACAGAGAAGGGACCACTATGACAGTGAAAGTTGGAAGTGTTCACTCTGGACGAGAACTGAGTGCTGAAAGAAGGGAAAGAAATACACATGGTACCCTTTCAGCAATAGTGTTAGAAATCACAGTGTCTAAAAGCAGAGAGACAGACAGACAGACAGACAGACAGACAGAGACAGAGGCAGGGAGACAGAGACAGACAGAGAGACAGACAGAGAGAAGAAAAGTGTCTGCAATAGAGGTGGGGTGGGGGGTGGGGGGATGGGAGGGAAACTGAGATTGGAGGTGGGAAATGTACGTGGTGAAGGGATGAGTGTTGGGACATTGTATGATTGAAACTCAATCAATCCTGAATGACTTTGTAACTGTGTCTCATGGTGATTCAGTTAAAATTTAAAAAAAAAATCCTCAACTGTCAGTAACTTTGCAATTTGAGTTTTTTAGTTTATAAAACACTAATGTGCCTTGGAGCTGGAGCACTAGTGCAGCAGGTCGGAGGCTTGCCTTGCATGCAGCCGACTTGGGTTCAACTCCAGGCACCCCACCTGGCACCCTGAGCCCCACTCAGAGTGACCCTGAGCACAAAGTCAGGAGAAAGCCCTGAGTCCTCCCGGGTGTGACCCTGTCCCCTTTGCATCTCCAGATAACACTAGAGCACGTACAATACACATGTGTTTGTTTTTTCAATTGGGTTTTTTTTCTCTTTTGATTTTTGAGCCACACCCTGTGACATTCAGGGGCTACTTCCAGCTCTCTGCTTGGGGTCACTCCTGATGGCGTCAGGGGTGCAGGACGATAGCTAGAGAAGCCTGGCTCCTGGCATGCAGGGGTCCAGCTGACTGAGGGGGCTTTCTAGCTGTATTTAGGGTCTTTTTCTGAAAAGTAAGGGGTTTCCAGTGAAGTGATAATATAGACTCAACAAACATTGGATGCTTGCACATCCTTTCAGAAGTAGGCCTATTATTTAAAATGGGGTCCCAAATAATTACTACATAATTAGCTTCAAATTAAATTATTAAAATATACCTGTTTTTATTTGTATAAACTGCTTCCTATTCAAAGGGTTAGTATAACATATTGAAAGCCATAATCTCTAACAAATTAGACTCAGGAAATCTTAAAACAGATCATCATTTTAACTAACAGGGTCCTTGATTTTTTTTTTTATGAAAGTTCACATGGCCTCTGATTTTTGGGAAAGTATGTTGCTTCTCCTGCAAGGCTGTCAAGTGCAGAATAATCCGAGTAATAGCAGCCTCTTGGTCTTAATAGGCTTTGGCAAAAGTCTGGAAATATAGGCATTTACTTGGACAAGTTTCACTTCCAGGAATGCTTTTTTGAGAAAAAGACCTGGGGATTTTTTCCCTGGTCCTGTTTAGAATTAGCATGTAATGTCAAGCAATGATTTATGATCAATTAATTAGATGGAACCTGAAGACCTATAAAACATCCTCTGTTTTTTTTCACTTTGGTGGCAATGATAGGTTTAATAAGTTTTACGATTGTCTTCAAAGACCAACATAAATATACTTTGATGTTAAACAGATAGTAAGAATCTCTTTTAGGGAGTGTGGTGCAAGTGATGGACAAGAAAGGCAAGGCATTGGGCATTCAACAGGTTCCAGTAAAACCAAGTGCTGAATTTTTGACTGGAAATAAATAATACATTATTCCTTCACAAACCCTTTTCTATTGTTTCCCTGCAACAGGATGACATGTTACAATGAAAGAACAAAAAGAAGCCTGAGACCCGGGTTCAATTCCCGGCATCCCATATGGTCCCAGGGGTAATTCCTGAGTGCAGAGCCAGGAGTGACCCCTGTGCATCGCCAGGTGGTGTGACCCAAAAGAAAAAATAAAAACAAGCCTGAGAGGGAATTTTCAAACAGTGCAACAAGCAATTATTATAAATGACTTAAAAGGTTTTTACCACCTGACTTTCTTCTCAGTGACGTCCAGTTCTTTTTCCTTTCAGGTCCTCTGGCAAGTGATCGGCAATGAAAGGCTTACTCAGGACAGATGTAATAACAGAGCACAGAATTCAGGTGCCTGCAAAATATTTCTAGTCAGCCTATGCATAGTAAAAGCCAGCCATGGTAACAATTCAAATTAATTTCTAGCATTCTTTATGCTAATTAGTAAATCCTTAAGTTACTGGAGAAACAAATAATTGAAACTAGAAATAGCTGCTTTTGGAGGGCTTTTAAAGACACTTCCATATGTTGACTTCTGGTTTATGCATTCTTAGAATTTGTAGTTTAAAGTTAAAAGATTCATCTTATCTATACTGCTAATGATAGTGTGTGTGTGTGTGTGTGTGTGTGTGTGTGTGTGTGTTGGGTAGACAGTGCCAAGGACCCAATCCAGGGCCTTATTCCTGTTTATGCATTACAATACGTTTCTTCTTTAAAAAAATCCAACATGGTAAGGATGACATTATTAGACTCCTAATAAAATTAATAGTTTGCTAATATCTACTTAGTTCCACATTTCTGTTTCTCTGATGGTTTATTTGCAACTGATCTGACTGAATCAAGATCCAATTCAAACTGCATCTTCTACAGTGATGATTTGGAAGAATGAAAGGATTCTTTTGGATTTGCCAAAGTCCTACCAGGGCCCTCTAGGGTGATTTACATGCTTGATGGCTTTCTTGTAGTGGAGTTTTCCTGTTCCTCCATCTCCTTTAACATCTGTAACTCCTTTAACTCCATCTCCTTTAACATCTGTAAAGAGTCAAAACTAAGGACTTCATAAAATTCAAATTAATTTCCACCTCTCCCTCCTTCCCTCTCTCTTTCTCTCCCTCCCTCCCTCCCTCCCTCCCTCCCTCCCTCCCTCCCTCCCTCCCTCCCTCCCTTTCTTTCTCTCTTTTTTCTTTCAACATCTTGGCAGTGCTCAGTGCTTCCTCCTGCCTCTGCACTCTGGGTTCACTCTCAGTGCTAGGGATGGAGCTGGTCAATCAGAGGTTATTCCCTGACCTGTGTTGGGGAGGTGTCATGCTTGGGGGTGCTCAGGGAGCCATTTGGTGCTGGGGATAAAACCAGAATTCTGCATGCAAAGCCTTCCGTCTAGTTCATTGCACTCTCTCTGGTCATGATTTTTATCAAAGTTAAAATTATTGGCAATGTTCAGTATCTTACATTGCCTCACTGGGGCAGTGATAACCAGCAGGCAGCCTCACCTGCAATGATGTTATATTTGGCCACAGGATTAAGGGCCTTGAAAGTCTGAGCTTCCCTTTGTAACATTGAGCCTCAGCTTATATTAAGAATATTTTTGCTAGAACTATAGAAATTTCCGGTTATCAAGGTCCATTTGCGTAGTCTCTTTATAAACACTAATCTATAAGACTTGTCTGAATCAATAATCTCGTTAGGGTTTGCAAACTAGTTACATTTATAACTCTGTCATTTATTTCAGTTTTTTATTCATCCTGTCAAGTAGAATTTCTTCTACTCAAGCAGGACTATTTAATTACTTTAGACACAGTTCCTTCTGGAAAGCTGAAATAAAATTAACTCTTTTGCTGCTAAATTTGGCGGCAATTTACTGGGCATATATCTATCTCCAGAATTCTAATTGACCTTGAACAGCATGGATGCTTTCTAATGAATATCCTATCATTTTAAAAATTGTTTTATTGTGTTTCTGCCAAAATGGCTGTCTGAGACCAGCTACTATGGTATATTGCATTTCTTATTTGTTTCTCGTTGTTAGGTAAAAGGTTTTTGTATCTGAAAATGTCTTAATGACTGGGCTTTTATGCTTACTCTATTCATTACACTTCTGGGAAGGGTGCATTTGATTCAGTCACTGAAATCTTCTGTTGCTAGGGTGCTCCTATGACATGCCATAATTTCAATTGTTTTATTTGGCTTTACACATTTATTTGGGGACTGGAGAGATAGTCCAAGGATTAAGGCATTTACCTTGTATTCAGCTTACTTCAGCTGGATTTACAGTATCACATAGGGTTTCTTCAACCCTCCCAGAAGTGAGACCTGAGCACAGAGACAGGAGTAAGGCCAGAGCACTGTTGGGTGTGGTCCAAAAATAAAAAACCAAAAATAAATAAATACTTGTTTGGTGCTAAATTGATTCCTCTAAATTGGTCCAATTACAATGTTAGTACAATTTCACCACCTTCGCTGCTGTCAGCACTCTGGGATATCTGAAGTGGCCTTGGTGCCTTCTTATAGGTGGTCTCAGAAGTGACTTATATGGTCAATATTAGTGTTTTGGTATCTGACAAAGAACAAAGATCTGGCATCTCAGATGGGGAACCATCTCTTGAGAACTTTAGTGAGCTCAAAAGACTGATTTTAGGTTTTCAATCCACCCATTTGTTAGTCTGCTGGTGTTGTGTGAAATAAAAATGGTTTGATAGACTAGTTGTTCTGAAAAGAAGAGCTGTCTTTTACCCTTCAATATCAATTTCTTACTGCTTTTACTGAATATCAAGCTCCTTTCAAAAATAGTACACAATGAAATAAAGACTTGGGAAATATACTTCACACCTATCTTGTTTCAATTCTGTTTGCCCACATGTACATGTCTGAAAACTAAAATCCACAGTTCTCCTATTCACAGGCTCCAGATAGTCATGCAAATGCCCTAAACTGTTGAAGACAGATGCATTCCTTAGGGCATCAACAGGAAATGGTCTGTGCACGCAGCCAGGCCCCTGCTCTCTCCCACACTCCAAAATGTGCTGAAGGGCCCTTATGAGCAAGACATTGAAGATTTACTAGCCTGTTACACAATCCGTATCTCAATCACTCATTTTCATAATGGTGAGTTAACTGACAAATGCACCGAGTTCTAGAATGTCATGACGACTTCTCTGTCATCTAAAGAGGACTGGAAACCCAGGCCTAGACAAATCCATCCCCCTCTTGGGTAGGGAACAGGCATAACTGCTCCACTCTTGTCTCTTTCTTAAAAAAAAAAAAATGTTGGGGCTGGAGCGTAGCACAGCGGGTAGGACATTTGCCTTGCACGTGGGCAACCCAGGCTTGATTCCCAGTATCTCATAGGGTCCCCTGAGCACTGCTGGGGGTAATTCCTGAGTGCAGAGTCAGGAGTAACGCCTGTGCATCGCAGGGTGTGACCCAAAAAGCAAAAAAAAAAAAAAGCAAGCAAACAAACAAAACCAGTGACTGTGGAGCCTAAGAGAAAGTACAGTGGGTAGGGCGCTTGCTTCTCAGGCTAGCTGGAACAAACACTGAGGAACACTGGGTGTGGCCCCAAAACAAACAATAAAAACCCAAACAAACAAAAAAAGGATCCAATAAAATATTTAATGTTAATAAAATTGAATGGATTTAAGACACCCAGTTTTTCTGATGGTAATTCACAATGTTATTATTTGTTAACTCTTGATTTGGTGATGTTATTTGAATTTTATTTATTTATTTATTTATTTATTTTTTACAGTTACAAAACTTCCATGTTCAAGTTTCAGTCATACAATGATTGAACATTCTTCCCTCCTCAAGTTCACATTCTGCACTCAGGAATTAGTCCTGACAGGGCTTGGGGGATTAAATGGGATGCTGGGACCAAACCTGAGTCAGATTGCTTGGGCCCTAACAAGACATTTTTATCTCATGAGATATTATTTATTTTATGAATTAATGGCTTAAGTGTGTATTATTTCTTTGAAAATTTAAATAGAATTTTTCAACACATCTCAGTAACTACTTGCTTTGAAATGGCCCAAGGGATATAGATATTTTATTAGTCTTAAGTAATTTTTAAAAATTTATTTATTTAAATTTTTTTCAATTGGGTCACCATGAGAACAGTTACAAGGCTTTCAGAATCAAGTCTCAGTCATACAATGATCAAACACCCATCCCTTCACCAGTGCACATGTTCCACCACTAAGAACCCCAGCATACCCCCCTTCCACTCCCCCTCTGCCTGTGTGGCAGATGATCTTCACTTTACTCTCTCCTTACTTTGATTACATTCAATTTCGACGGAAAACTCACTATCATTATTTAGCATTTTCCCCCAACAGTTAGACCTGTTGGAATGGCATCATTAGATTGTATGTTTTCTATTGTTGATAACAATGAGCATATGATGATGCACGATCTCGAAAATGGCCACCCAGTTTTGGGATTCTGGTATTAAGTCCAGAGGTCTTTCTGCCAGCAGCCGTTGCATTCTGAAATTGGTTTGTGTGCCTCTGGGATCATGGCTGTTCAGGAATGGGGGAGCTGTTTGTGGGCAGCCACTCGGGGTCTCATTTGGGCAGGGAGCAGGGCCGGTTCTGCCCCCCCATTATGAGATTCCCCATGCACCCCATCATTGCAAGCTCCTGTCTCTCTGTCCAGTTGGCTCTAAACGGTGGCGGTGGTGGTCACCATGCTGCTGCAAAGGGCTTGCCCTCCCAGGGCTGCACGGAGCCATAGCTTAATTCACAGCCCAGGAGTATATCTGCCAGCAGCCGCTGCGTTCCGAGATTGGTTTGTGTGCCTCTGGGATAATGGACGCTCAGGGGTGGTGGAGCCATTCCTGAGCGGCTTTTTGCATATCAGGAAAGGTTTAGAGAGATATCCCAGTCCCACCGGAGCCATGTTAGTAGAAGCTCAGTGTCGCCGGGACTCCATCTGAAGAAGGCGGGGACTCTGCACCTTCTCCGTCTGGCACCCTGGTGATGTTGGCCTGTTCTGGGGTCCGGAGCATTCTCTGGCTTGCGGTACCCGCAGGCCCGGATTCTTCACTGCTTGTCTGTTGTGGCAAGATGACGTCCAGGGCGGGTTGAGGGTGTGACTTCCGATGGCTGGGTGGCACCATTCCAGTGCCCCACGCCTATTAGAGAGATATCCCAGTCCGGGGTCTGGAGCATTCTCTGGCTTGTGGTGCCCGCCGGCCCAGATTCTTCACTCAATCTTAGGTAATTTTTTGATTCTCTTGCTTCACCTATTTGTTTTTTCTTCTCTATATGGTAATAAGAGAGCTTGACTAGAAAGTTTTTATTTTTTAATTAAAAAAATTTTGTTTTGGAACCACATTTGACTGTGCTTGGGGATGACTCCTGATTCTGTGCTCAGGATCAGTCCTTGTGGTACTCAGGACGGCCATGCAGGGTGCTGGGGATGGCTAACCCAGGATGAAACAGAGTTTGGCTACATGTAAGGCTACATGTAAGGCTCTACCTACTCTAATCTTTGGTCCCAACAAGATTTTAAAAATCACCTTCACCTTCAGCTGGAGATTGCTGGGGATTGAACAGGGTCGACCACGTGCAAGGCAAACACCTTCCCCACTCTGCTCTTGCTCCAGCCTGGAGAGTTCTTTCTTTATTTGTGAAGGCACCTGAGAGACTTGCTAAAGTAGGAAGCTGGAACCACAGGTCAGCTCTAATGCTCACTGCTACCTCTTCACATTTTTGGCCTTTTCTTACACATGTTTTACAAACACAAAGTGTTTTCCTGTGCATAGCCTGACAGTAATGAATAGTACATACCTTGGGATAAACAATGAATAGAGGGGATTTGGGAGAGTATTGAGCAGTTCTCTTACCCATTTCAAATTTTAGTGCATTTATGCTAAACCATACCATCACCCCACAGAAGTGTTAATATTAGGATAAATACATGTATCTAAGAGACACTATTGGTTTTGTATCACCAGATATCATGGTTTCAGTCCTATATCTCTATCCCTCAAGTGTTTATTTATATCCAACTTTTTCTAATACATTTGGAAGGATTCATTTAATATGCCTTTCTTGATGTCCAACAGGATACTGGAGACTTTAGTCAATCTAGTGAAACACTATATTTTTAAAACAAACTTTCTGGAAAATATTCCTCCAAGTGTTCTGATGCAGACATCCACTTACTGTGGGCTTGGTTATCAAAAGGACTTAGAGAACACAGAGCATTTTGAAGCTGAACTGACTGAAAAGTCTGCTCGCTCGCCATACCTTGTTCTTGAATGAGTTCACTGGCTTGCTGAATTTACAGAACAGATTTGGGAGAACAATGTTCCTGCCTCCCCTAAGAAGTTCCCCCAAATTCCTTATAGTGACAATCAAAAGTAATTCTCGTTTGTTTTTCAGAGACATTTCTTACCAATTGGATTATTAGCTCTGGTAGTATTTCACACATCTTGTTTGTCTGTTAACATCTATCATAATGTTATTTAAAATGCTAACTTAAAAAGATCAAAATTCAAAAATTAAGACAGCTCCGCTGAGATGTAACCCAGGTGGCCGCATGTGTGCAGCCTCTCCATTGCTGGATGACCATGATCCCAGAGGCCAGCTAAACTACTTTTGGTACCAGCAGCTTCTTGCAGAAATGTCTCTAGACTGTGAACTAAGCCACGGCCCCATGCCGTCCCAGGAGGGGAAAAGTTTTTCTCTCTCTGCTTTTCCTTTGGGGTGGGGGGAAGGCGTGGCGACAGCCATCTTATAAGGACCACTAAAGAGAAGTATGAGATTGCAATGATGCAATTTATGGCAGAAATTTCCCTGGAAATTCAACGAAATGCTAAAATACTAAAATGCAGAAATTCAAACCGCTCAGCCACTGTCGTGGCTGCACGGCCTCATATCTCTTCATTCTCAGCAATGGAAAACAAATTATCAAATGCTTCCTTTTCAGCAGGTCTGATTTTGGGAGGGAACTCCAAACAATAATAGTGAGTTTTTTGTGGAAATATTGAATGTAATCAAAGTAAAGAGAAAGTAAAGTGAAAATTATCAGCTACATAGGCGGCAGGGGGCGGGGGTGTTGGGAGTAGGATGGGAGGTATACTGGGATTCTTGGTGGTAGACCATGTGCACTGGTGAAGGGATGGGTGTTCGACCATTGTATAACTGAGACTTAAGCCTGAATGCTTTGTAACTTTCCACATGGTTATTTAATAAAGAATTAAAAAAATTAAGACAGATTGAAATGACATTGCTTAGTTAGACAAATAATTTAGCTTAGTCAGACTATAAATTCCAGTAGGACAGGCTTTATTAGTTTTGTATTCTTTGTTTATTTATTTTTTTTAAATTTTGACTCATCATGTATTCTTATAGGGCCTGATGATGCAGTGCTAGGTGAATATAATAAATTTTTGTGATTTAATTTTGTGATTTAATCAATGAAAGTTATAGTACTGTTTTTGACTCACATATAGTAGCACGTTAGGTATAATCATTAGAACCTGCCTTTACCTACAATTTGTTGACAAAAAATTATTGAATATTTTTTGGGTCCCCAGCTTATAAGTCTACAACAGGGATATTACATCTCAAAATTTTGCCACAGGAATGAGAAAATGCATACATGGTAATATAAATGCTAGTGAGACAATAATGCTAATTTTCCTAAATAAAACTAACAACATGGCTATTTAATTTGCTACCAGCTGTTTAATGATAGTCTGAATAAACTTGCTGATTGAAAAGTACCCTTACATTAAAAAATTGGAAAACGTTCTCTCATACTCCGTTTCTATGGCTCTCTTAGCCATAGCTGCAGAGTTTTACATCCATAATCTAAATGGAGAGTAAACTTTTTCCCAATTCCCTTGCCAGGTGGAAGTTCAGGAGAAATGAGGATTGATTTACAGGGCCAGTGAGATGAGAGATCTGACTTACATTCCCGGAGCCCCCACCTATACCAGGTTGGGTGCTGTGGAAGCAGTGACGTCCCCCATGACAAGGCAACTGAAGGATCTGTAGCAGATTTTTGACTGTATGGCAAATTAAAATAGAATAGCTACAGAAGTTCATATGAATGCCTGGGATTCTAAAGGCCATAAAAATGTGTCATTCCAGTGACTACTAAATAGATTATAATGAGGGGGGGGCATTTGAAGTAGAAACGATGTTCTAATTTAAGTTTTAAAAAAGACTCAAACTGGCTGCTGCTTATGCTGTCAAGTGGATAATGCTTAAAGGAACAGCCTTGCACTTCAGCTGAGGGTTTTATTCATGATGCTTTTGATTCCTGATTCAGGTATGCATTGTGCTGGAAAAAAAACTACACTGGGAGAGATTAGGAAATAACAATAGTTGCAGCATTGCAACTATACGAAATACAAGGCCAACTCTGGCTGTAGATTTTTTTTTTCAGTTTGGTTTCTGGGCATGCCTGGTGGTGCTCAGGGCTAACTCCTGGCTTTGTGCTCGGGGTCACTCCTGGCGGGTCTGGGGGACCTTTATGGGGGCAGTATCGCTCCCACTCTCCTGCTTGTGACTCGAACTGCAGATGCATATCTCTGGTTTGGTTTGGATCAAAGGTCTTTTCAGCAAAGGTTTAATGAGCCACACCTGCATGAACAAATGATCCAGAGCCGTGGTTCTAGTCTTAACGGGGAACTAGTTCTAAAATATGCCAAATATCCAGGTTTTGTCCAAGATTAATCACACATCAGAATTTCTGGAGATGTGGTCTTGGCAAATGTTTCACGGCTGCTGGGGCAACACAGTAGACTGGCATCTTAGTGTTGTCCTCAGTTCAGACGGGAAGCTGGGGGTAAAACTGGCTCTGGGGAAACACAGTATAGTGGCTCAGGGGCTGAAGGCCAAGCACTGGCCTTGCCAGCGGCGGTGAGTTCCACCCCCGTTCTGCATGTGCGGCCAGCACAGTCCTTG